>NC_142928.1:15149359-15156859 GCF_046866305.1 Octopus bimaculoides
GAAACACAAAGAACGAAACAGCGAAAAATTATATACAACTGATGCTAAATTAAACAGGGATTTCACATTGATAGATTGCTAGGTCAATTCGACTCTACTAGGATTTTATTCTAATTAACGCAGTATTTACTCAGAGTTTGTTCCTTGCTCTGAGAACACAGATTTTCTTCCCATATAATAATAGTTTTGATTTCAAATCTGATAATAACTGTCCTGACATTTCACTATTGTGTAAGTTACAAAATAATGTTGCCACGCTTGACCGAATTTTAAATGGGGAGAGGATTAAGTCAGTATTATTTTATTGTGTTATGTTCAATCCTTGTTGATGCGTTTCTCTTAGACGAAATAAATGTTGTATTACAATTCCTCTCATACATACACCCAATAAAGGACAGGAATGTAAACGGACACTAAGGGTTATAATATATATTGTAGGTCAAAAGCCATAAACATTCTCAGTTTATATTGTTTTCGAAGTTAAGCATTTAATTAGCACCGAAAATAAATATGCAAAATGCATTTTAAATGCTTGTCACATGTAATGCCAGGTCTGTAAACAATTCAAGAATTGTCAAGTCTTCAAGAATATAGAAAATAAAATAATTATTTGGATGTTTTCAGGGATACACAATTTACATGCGCTTCATCCTGTGTATATATTTGCTTTATCGGTTGTATTTCCATCTATATCTCTATTCTTGAATTGTTAAATGTATTTTGAAAATACAGTGGAAATTCTTATCTGTCTCTGCCTAAAACAATGAAAGTTATGGCTGAATAAAGTCTTGAATCACTATTCGTAATGTTTCAGATATGCTCTAAAGGCTCCGTTCTCGTTCTAACTATCTGCTTTCATTTGAAGAATTTGTTTGGAACGGGATATTATAGTGTGGTGCAGTAAAGTGTAAAGGTAGCAGGTGGATGACAGCAAATTTAACTGAAGTTTCATATTCCCTGTATATCGTTGTTACGTTTTTAATATGATCCCTCTCAAACACTGTACACTCTTAGTATAAATTCAACGTATAAATTCAACGTATTCAAACGTTTAATAAAACCCAATAATTGTTCTAAGACACTATCATTTCCTTTATAACATGTATCATATTTACGTCCTTATATGAAATTACGTAAATCTTATAGTATTTCTGAATTCATATTTTCTGTATTATAGGTATCTGAATACATTATAAGCTCAAGAGAATGCACCAGACAGCATCTGAAGAGTAACGCCATGCAGATTAGAAGTGAGTTGGTTTTGAATCAGCAATTTCCATGTCATAGCTGTATTATATATTTTTTCTGTTTATTTCACTCTTTCCTTCAATTTTCTAGCCAATTTATGTTCAATTACTGGATAATTACATCTGCAATGATATTTTCTACTCTTCACTTCTATTTTTCCCAAATATTTTCTTTATAAATTTGAACTACAAGAGAGATGTCACCCGTTGAATCATGAAAGAGTAACACCTTTTATTATGCGAAATTAAAATGAAACTAGTATCAGCTGTAATAAAGAAAACTGTCAGAGTCGAATGCAGCTTACTTGCTTCTTAGCCAATAAGAGGAAAGTTTTCAATATTTGCTTTTTGATCAGGTCTGATTGTTTGTATAATGTTTCATTTCAAGGGTAAAGTATGGTATTCATTCAGCCTTCCATACATGGATTTAATATTGTCACTCATATTCCACTTTTTTGCCTTATGCATTATAACGTCGATCGTTACGCTCTCTATGTAGAAGAATATATATGTCCGCGCAAGTCTTTGGGCTTGTATCTGTTTCTCACTACCACTGATAACTGATGTTGAGTCTTTTTACGTCCATTAGCCTAGCAGCTCTGCAAAAAAGAGTCTACGCCATAGCCGCAGACCAACAACTGAAACAATAAGAGGTAGAAGATTAGATACATGTATATATATATGTATACTTACACGACATGTACAGATCCATTTTTTATACATACATGTATAAATAAATAAATATAAATATATACACAGAGAGAAAGTGTGTGTGTGTGTGTGTGTGTTTGTGAGTGAGATTGAGGGAGAGAAATAAGGTAAATAGATGTGTGTGCATTTGGATGCGTTTGTGTGCGTGTGTGCGTGTGTGCGCGCGCGCTTGAATTTTCAAATGAGGAGAAATGGTTAGTATTGAAATTGAATGTAATTATTTACTGATTTATTCAGATTATCCCCTGTTCCGCACCACGATATACGTCATTGGTGAAGCATGAATGCTATACTACAAACCATGATGCATGTTTGTCAGATACTTTAGATATGGAGGGTCCGTCTAGCAGAGCAAAATAGGTAATCGTTACTCAACAAAAATTATTAGTAGAAAAATTATAGTAATATAACTTCTATCATTATAAACGGAAGAAAATTACAATACAGAAGAATAAATAAGGAAAACAAATAAAGAATGATAAGAAAACAAAGAAAATGAAAAATATTCATAGAAAAATATAGAAAAAGAGAAATCTAAACGATAAACCAGAAAAATTCTAAACGTAGTCAAAGCACATAATAATATACTTACATATGCACATTTACACACACAAATACGTGTGTGGCTGTATATATATATATATATATATATATATATATATATATATATATATATATATATATATATATATATATATACACACACACACACACACACACACACACACACACACACACACACACACACACACACACACATATATATATATATATGTGTATATATGTATGAATTCGCATTTACCCGCACACATAGCGACTGTTCAATCGATAAATCAAACGTTCTCATATATATACACCAAAGGTTGATAAACTCTGCATTATTTTGCTTATTTTAAAATTTCACTTATGAATAACTTCGCTTTTCCCAATACATTAATTCTTGATACGAAGTATTTGTCAAAACAACTTGTTATTCACTTTTCTTTTTTCAATTATGTTTTATCTTTCCATTTCATCTGATTTACTTCTTTCTATTATCTTCCGTTATATCATTTTTTCAGCTCTCCAATATTTAATTATTTTATTTCTACTGAAGTTGGTCGTTGTGTTTATGAAGTGTAACTGTTAATATATTGTTGCTGTTGTTATTGTTTAACCTCAGTTTAATCACTATTGGGGAAGAATTATGAACAAATACATTCTCGTTTACATAGAATGCCTTTGAATTAAATATATTAGTTATACGAATAAATGCCAGAAGTTCATCGACTTTATTTGTAAAGACGTTAGGATTCATCGCGACCGATGTTACTGAAATTTCTAGTAAGAATAGCCACCAGTTATAGGATTACTTCGAGTAAGTCATTGTTCTTGACAAATTACCGGAAGTAAATATCGAGAATTTTTAATGAAGATATTCATTTGTTTTTCTCTGTGAAGATTAATAGATAGTAGCAAAAATGCAAGACAAGTTATGTTTATTACACACACTCATATTGACGCACGCATATAAACGCACGTATATATATGCGTGTGTGTATGTGGGCTTGTGTGTGCACGTGATTGTGTGCATTTGTATGCGATTGTGCCTGTGTGTTTGTGTGTGTGTGTGCGTGTATATGTATACAGAGTCTTCGGGCTGAATTTGACGGCATAAAAGTTAAGGAAAATAATACTCTATCCAACGATGACGGCATTTTAAGACATGAAAAACAGATTTAGGTATGTTATGTCTGGGAGATAACTTTGCTTACCCACATATCCGGAACCTTTCGACTTGTGTTCTTCGTTGTGTCCCTGGGAAGACCCTCGAACACCTTGTTAATCATACCACCAGCTGGAATTCGGTATTGCAGGCAGAGCGTTTGGTGGTTTTCTCAAACATGACCCATACATAATAATTCATTGGAAAGTAAGAGGCCAGGAATTGATCACAATATCCAGTAGCTTCACATAGCCGTCTGAATTGAGCATCAACCCGTGTTCAATGATGTGGGATGAAGCCCCAAGTGTGAACGGAGTCAGAACGCCTGCTGTGTCTTTTCCCGCAGACAACATATTCGTAGTCTATGTTGCAGCTGCCCATATCACGTCTCTCAGATGTTACAGTGTTCACAGTGAATTGAGCAGGTGTCGTGATGTCACTGTCAGTATTCATCTGCCCAGAGTCAACAACAGTATGAAAGTATATGCCACTATATGCAGATTTTATTGTTTTTAATATTGAATCTTAACGAGCGTCTACATACATCTTCCAAGCCAGAACAGATTTCTTTTTACTTTCACTTTATTAAAGACATAGCAGTCTTCAATAATTATTTGCTGAGAGGCGTTCATCAATTGTTTGTCCCATTTAGAAAGCACATACAGAACTATAACTTCTTGAAGTTTACACACATTGTAATGCCACGACATCGGAAGCTGTAGCCTCATAATCATCAAATAATATGTTTTTTTTTCCACAACTTTATCGTAAATTTATAATGTTTATGAGACACCTCAATTACAATAATCGTCTTAAGTAAATAATCAGAATCTTGTGCAAAGTGTATCATATTAATTTAAGGAAAACGCAGTCTACTCATTTGTGCGCAACGTAGTTACCCTCTCGTTTTCATTCTAAATTCTGAAATATCCTTCAGAAATGTATTATTTAAAATACCCAACCTTGTGTTTCACCTAACATAATTTTCACTTCTGATCATTGAACATAAAAGTAAACGTTTCATTATTTATCTTCCCTATATTACGTTTACGCCATTTCACTGGGAACGCTGCATCCCTTTAGCTCTATGATCTTTCCAAAACGTTTTCTATTCTTCATACTGCATAAGACTAATATAGATTAAAAAGGTAAACGAATTACAGATATTTTGCTTAATGTTTATACTGTAACACCGACAAAGTATAATACATTTCGAAATGAATACATATCACAAGTTCTGAGCGAGCGCGCACGCACACACACACACACACACACACACACAAAGGCATAAACACACATACACAGACACGCATATATATATATATATATAGATATATATATATATATATATATATATTGCTTTCTCGTTAATGTATGCCGTAATTTAATAAGAACTGTAAAGCTAACAGAAGGTTGAAATAAAATATTATATAGAATGTTTTCCAAATCTATACGTGTTATTTCTGTTTTTGTGCATTCTTATAAATTCTAATATATTCTCTTTTGGTTTCACGCATGGGGAAAAGTATATCGATTTATTGTGAAGAGTAAAGAATGAGAATACTAATCATTACAGGAATACATTCATTTAAAATCACACACCAGGATGATCCTTTCTTTTCAACATTGTATACACAGAGATTTGTATACGTATCAAACATATGCATTTATCTGTTGTAAGCTTTCAAATATTATTAGTTAATAGGATATTCAAAATCACAGATAAAATTTACACTTCTTCTATGACAATGTTACAGTTTAATTTAGAAAGAAATGTATTGAATATAAATGAATTCACTGGGTCATATTAAGTGTCTAATTGAAGTAGTGTTTTTTTAATGAATATAAAATTGCAATTTAATGGCTCCATTTCCCGATCAATACCTTTTGGTGTGTCCATATTATTCCAATAGGTCCTCTGCAGGATAATTATGATATTGATTTTTTTTCGGTACGCATTCGTGCACTGATGAAAAGCCTGTATGAAAAAAGAAAGCGATTAATTGAAGTTTTTCTGAAGTCATCGAAGTTAACCAAGCGAGATGTAGAGGAGACTGGAGGAATCCAAAGGAACTGAAAGTCATATTACGGGTTAAAGTTTGAAACAATTAAAAAAGAAAGAAAACAAATATCCACATTAAAGATTCAATGATAAAATAATAGGAAATACCAGAGGCTAGTAGTTACATACATCGTATAAAATGTAGTCAAAATCTAAATAACTTATTTTATGAATCAGAAGCATATTTATTTATTTCTTACTCTGTTTAAATGAGAGTTCATACAATGTATCGATAGGAGTTGATAACATCGGTAATTTATATTTATATATGTGTGTAAATGTATTGAACTATCTGTGAGTGACGTTGGTGAAAAATTCATTGAGGGAGAATAAAATAAAAAGAATATTAGTTGCCAAAGATAATCTGATAAAGATCTGGCCTTTTTAGAATGATTGAATATTGCGTTAAAATTGAACTCAAGGGCAAAGATGATTTGAAATAGAAGTTTCATATAAAAGGTCATGAGAGAAATACCAATCAAAAACTTTCTTCTGAAATAAACCGAATGATATTGTGTGAAATGTAAACAAACAGGAAGTTAGACAATCGGGGATATACCAACATAATCTATCGTTATATTACAATTTAATTTGTATTTTGAATGTCAAAAGGTTGGCGTTTCTCATGTGTAAAGAACGCTTGTATTCGATATTTCCATATTTCGCTTGTATTCGCAATATGGAAATACAAATGATATTTGAAGTAAAATTAAGTAAGATAAAATCTGATACACTCTAGAAGAATTAACTAAATACCCTATTTTTTATATATCAATACTCTTTCTATGTCAAACTAATTCGATGTGTTGGCATTATTCTCGTGATCCTTTTGTTACAGTATATAGAAATCGCAAACTACAGTGACAGTAAAATAACATTGTTTTCACATCGAAGTGCAATGTAATACTCACCGCTATCGTGGCAGAGTTGGTTAAACGCAACTGCGCCCCCATCCACTCGAGTCAGAGTTCTGTGTATATCCCTTGCCAATGCTCTGGAACAATGCGCTATCTATTTTGTCCACTGAGATCAGGAGGCCGACATAAAACTTCTTTTAGATATTACTAGTTACTTATTGTTTATTTCCATCCCCCTTCACGGACATTATATCTAATTATACAATGCGGTAAACGTTGTTAGAAACTCTTTAGTTATCAGATCTATTTCAAATGAAACAGTTAATAATGCTGTTTGTCTTATAGTTTTCGCTTAAGAAATTCTGTCCTCTGTTATTTACTTAATATTTTACGAGCTACATGTTAGAAATAGCACCTTGACCTACACTTTCTCAAAGTCATTTAAAAATGATTAAATTCAAGTTCAAATTCATCGGATGTTACACAAAGGTACGATATTCATGGTTTGGATATTTCTAATCGATATTTTACTCAATTAGGAGTTATTTAAATCTAAACAATAGCGTTAACAACCATAACATAATTATCTTTAGTAGAATGTACTAGACACACAAACTTTAGTAACCAAATGGTTACTTTGAGAAAATATATGAATATCAACCTTTACAGAGAAAATATATGAATATCAACCTTTACAGACTTTTTTGTCACTTGATTAATCAGAACATGTCGTTAATTGCCTTATTTATTTAACCCATATGCGACAGATATTGTCACAAGATGGATACCATCATCTTACTTATTTTGAAGGAACAGAAATACAGGGTAGGGAATATGTCATTCCTTAACACGCACAATGTTAAATGCCATTATATATGTGATATCTATATTTACGTACAAAATGTCCCCGGGAAAACC
>NC_142928.1:15161859-15304359 GCF_046866305.1 Octopus bimaculoides
CCCGTTTACTGATTAACCTAATAAGAGGCCATCATGAAATAGACCATTTATCCTCTGGTCGAGCGGAGATAACCCGTCCTCAATACATTTTTTCACCGTTTGCTGTTTGACATATTTGTCCTGGGGTTTCTACACTTTCGCGAGGTGAAAAGGTACATTTGTCTTTGTATACAATCTGATGAGCTGTCCATAAGACTGTAGGCTTCGTGGAAAACATTGGTTACTCTATTACCAGACTCTAATTTTATGTTTTAATATATAAATTTATATACAGAGATGAGGTGTATTCCGTTTAGAACGTATAAGAGTAAAAATTTCCCTTCGAATTCCCAAATAGCCGGTAGTATTTTTATGGTATGCTACCAACTCTAGTCTTAGGTATTCCTCGTGTGTGAAAATAAAAAGCAAAAAATAAAAGAGTCACAAGGAAAAGTAAGTACGGTTAGGCAGCTTTTTAATGATCACTACAAATGTTTCAATACATATAGATCTACGTATATATACAGTATTTAAATTTGAATTTAAATTAAAATAAGTAACCATTTACCTGTACAATAAGATCCATACGTATCTCCTCGGGCGATATCTAATCGCTGTTTCTGCAAGTAAATTTTTATATATGTATATATATATATATATATATATATATATATATCAGTATATTCATATGTGTGTGTGAGAGGAGGTGTATTCTCACGCAGCAAATATATAGGAGAATTTGTTTGGGAGTTTGAAAATGCACCTGAATCTCAAATGAAATAGTCGATTTTCAATATTCTATTAAATTATTCCAATACGTGACCAGATTCCAAAATTTTTCGCTTATATATGGAACAAATATAACTAAAGGGTTTAGGAGGGTTTACAAGTTAAAAATTGGAAGAAAAATCATTTTTAAGCAATGAAATATTGAAAGGTTGACAGAAATACAGAAATTCCGAGATGTTTCACAAAAGTAGATAGTAATATAAGTGTAAATCGTGGAAACCTGTCTGGTAATTGTATATATATATATATATATATATATATATATATATATATATATATATATATATATATATATATATATATATACATATATATATATATATATATATGTATATATATATATATATATATATATATATATATATATATATATATATATATATATATATATATATATATATATATATATATATATATATATATATATATATATATATATATATATATATATATATATATATATATATACGTTAATTTCCAAATACATATGTACTTGTATAATATATATTTATATAATATATATATAGTTTTACTTGTTTCAGCTGAAAGAAGTTAGTTTATATATGACCTATTCATAAAGTGGTTAGCAGAGCAGAGGCCAAAAACTACAGTCGTATATCTCTGACTTCGCACATCAGAAAAGTCAGAAGAAACCAATCACCTTGATTGAGGAAAATAACTTATTGGCTGACAGCCAGCATTGTTTCCGAACAAGAAGAAGCTGCCTGACTCAGCTCACACAGAACTATGAATAGGTGTTAAAACAGCTGCTCAACCAGTCAAATGTGGTTGTAATATATCTCGACATTGCAAAGTCTTTCGATGTCACAAACCGCGTGATCACGGAATAGTTGGGAAATTGGGAGAATGGCTGCGTGACGTTTCTGAAGAATAGAACTCAGGTGGTAGTAGCCAATGGAGCCACCTCGAATGACACAGAAATAGTGAGCAGTGTTCCGCAAGGCAGTGTTTTCAGACCACTAAAGTTAACAATGGTCCTCTCCGATATGCCCTCAGCCACATAGGAGCGACGATCACAAGTTATCCAGATTATGAAAAAGTCTCTCGGGTGATACAGAACCCTGTAGACGCAAAAACCTGCAATATGAGTTGGATGAAATATACAAGCGGGCTGAAAATAATAGCTTCCAGTTTAATGCTGAAAACTTTCAAGTCTTGTGCTATGAGCATGCAATTCTAAATGGTATCAGTGGTGGATTGGGGCTGGTGGGGTCGGGGCTAAATACAAAATATTCCATATTTGTTTGTGCTTTGTTTAATATCAATCATTTGATTATATAATTACATGTTAAATTTTTTAAACGCATTTTTATGTTGAAATCATACCATGTATCTAACCTCAAATCACGCTGCGCTCTTCCCATCTATGTTGGCTCCAAGTGGGCAATAAGGAATCAATTTTGCTCTGTGCGTGTTTCCTGTTTTCTGTTCTTCCTAATAAGTGGTCATCGCCGTGTTGCACTTTAGTGTAATTGAACCGAGGTGGTGCGCTCCAGAAAAAGTGGAAGTCTGTTTGTATATGAAATTTGGACGTACTTGTGTGAGGGAGTAAAATGACATTTTTTCAAATATTCTAAAAAAATATTTTTAATCATCTGATAAAACTTATTAATCGTTGGACATTTATCATATTTTTGTTTATTAGTTCTTGGGTAGTTTGCGAAATTTTAGTCGTTTGTATCGACGTTTTTGATAGGCCGTTCTGTTTGTATTTCATTTTATTTTATTCGAATATATATTTTTAACTTATGTGTTTTTATGTATATGCATTTTTTATGAGCTGAACGACCATGGTGATAATAGTATGTGATTAAATGTTCGAGATATGGTATTATGTATAAAGTCGTTGTCTCAAATTTAATGTTTGTTCTATAGCCAATGTTTCTTTATCTTAGTTTCATTTACATTTGAGCACTTCTTTTTCAGTGCTATAAACCCTTTTGTTTCTGTAAAGAGACAAATATTACTTCTTCTTGTGTATGTGTAAATATATATACATACATATATATATATATATATATATATATATATATATATATATATATATATATATATATATATATATATATATATATATATATGTATATATATATATATATATATATATATATATATATATATATATATATATATATATATATATATATACATACATACATACACGCATACATAAATATATATATATATATATATATATATAGAGAGAGAGAGAGAGGGGGGGGGAGAGAGAGAGAGAGAGAGAGAGACAGACAGATAGTGATTATCTACATTGGCGTTCCATTCTTCATTATGATTCTGTTTGACACGGTGTACAGTTTGAATTGAGCTTCATAGAAACATCCCTCAATTGAACGTATTATTCCAATGTTCAGTTGGAATATATAAACAAGCTTCTTTCTTCTTTATATGGGTTCTCAGCTCTACATTTAATGAAATATGATTCCAGTATATTTACTGATATTCTGGTGCCAAACGAATTGCTTGAAGCAAACGAATTGTTCTTGTAGCATTTGGTTGTAGCAATTATATTTAGTAGAGTCAAAAATAATAACAAAACTATTATTCATATTATATGGTTTCATCAAATATTGGATATTTAATAATGGACAGATTGAGAAAGGATTTCATTGAATATCAATCTAATTTTCGGCGCTATCCATTGATATATTACATTGCAAATATACTTTTGTTTCCTATCAAATGAATAATAACTTGTAGTGCTCATTGTAAACAAGCGAATCGTACATTGTATTATGTTCACAGGTGAAGACTATCTCGAATAACTGAATACATTCAAGTGTCTCAATGTATCTGATATTCCCAAAACCAAATGCCAATTAATATACTATGAATAATATTTTCAAAGAAGATCGAACCATTTGATATCAAGCCCATAAAGAGATTATTATGTTAAGATTTGAAATAGAGAACGCATTACATAATGCAGTATTAACTGTGACAGTTATATGTACTTTTATCATATATAGCATGTTCTATAGCTATCTAGTTAAAATGATCGTTTTGTAATAATTTGATTTCGCCTTTCAAAACATAGCTTACCGTTCTGGCGAATGAATTCTATTACGTTCTTGGTTAGTAAATATCACTGAGGGTACGCAACAAACCTTATCGCAGATACAAATCGCACGCTTCATAATTTCATCGTGATTTACGGATCCCGTAACCATATCAAGCTTGTTATAACTCTGTGAATTTTTTCATAGAGGATGGCTCCGTTCAGTAACTAATCGATTGTAAAGTACAAAATATAGTCCGACATACCCATGTCGTTAACAGGTTTCATTTGCTGTCGTAAGGAAACGAATTCTATCACATACAAGTTAACTGAAACAACTGTTAATCTGAATTGCTAGAAAAAAACATTAGGACATGTGAGGTATTTAGAAAGCAGAGTTGCGGATGTTAAACGTGTACATACTAACAAACGCACACGCGCACACTCGCTAACCCACACAAACATACACGTACGCACACACACGCACGCACACATACAAACACAAACATACACACACAGATACACGCATGTATATAAATGTGTGTGAGTGTGTGTTTGTTTTTAATTTAAGTTATATAAAAAATATTATTTTACATTAAACTGTACCAACATGTTTTAGCAGCGAAAACCGTATGGGAAACTGTTACTAAAGTTTTTAAAATTGTTTCTTGGTCCTGATAACAGTTTTCTCCCTGTTTTCGAAACCAAAACTACAAATCTCCAAACAATAACACCATACAAACACCAGTTGCTGATTCACCTATCTCTAGACCAATGAAATTTAACCTCCGATAAAAATCGAACTTCAGCAAATAAAACAAAATGACCCTTTAAGAGAATCAACCAATCGGAACGGCTGATGACCGTTCCCCACAGGGAAGCCAACCAGGACGACAAATTTGACCACCGAAAAAAAAAAAGACGTCACCAGTAATTTAACGAATCAAATATCAGATCCGCTCGCGGAGAAAATTATAAATGCACTGGATTCCAAATCACATCGTTACATGCGAAAGCTCCTCCACACGACGGAAAGAGAATCAGAGAAATTGTAAACCAAATCCCTTTTTTTACTATCTTCATTTCTCTCTTGTTTTTTTCCCTCTTAACTAAGTATGACTGAAACTTTGGTGATATTCATTTCTTGTCGATCACTACTAACACGAAAGAAAGTTGTACGTTTAAGAAAGTTGATGCACAGTTTTAATATTATTGACTGTTATGAATATTTACATTTGTCAACATCGCAACTTTTAAACATATTTTTCTAATTCGTAATTCTAAATGTTTATCATCGATAAACAAAAAAATATTGTTGAAACTAGTTTTGTACATATGTAAATACATTTATTTTAAACAATTTTTTCAAATACAGTTCTATATTTAAAAGATGAGGAATTATATACATTATTTACATTATTAATATTTGACGCATATTCGCTCTCATCTTGTTTGCTGTTGATACAACGTTTCGGCTGATATACCCTCCAGCCTTCATCAGGTGTCTTGGGGAAATTTTGAACCTGGGTTCTCATTCCTAAGGTATTTTTTTAAGATGTTGATACTATTATTATTATTATTATTATTATTATTATTATTATTATTATTCAGGTCACTGCTTTGAATCGAACGTGGAATCTTAGGGTTAGTATCCCGTGCTCTTAACCACTACGCAATTGGGCATATGGCTGCTCTCAAGGCCGACTTTCAGTTGCCGAAACCACAAAATCAAAAGGTGTGTTTTTCTTGAATGATTTCATAAGGGTATGCCGGTAGTAATAGAAGTACATATTCATTTCTAGGATTAACTTTAATTTCAGAAATTGTTGGTTCACATCTAACAGATACATAATGGCAACGGCCAAGAACCGTGATGGTTCAGTTGCAGTGGATATTCTATGTTATACAAAAACGTTTGCTAAATAATGAATGAAGCTGCCTTGATATTTAAAATGCTTTTAGATATGAAATTGCGATAGAGAAACAATATGATCATAAATGTTTCCCCAGTATATATATTTCAACTTATTTTTGTTATATTATAGTCGGATGTTTCATTATTTTTAAACAAAATATGTGGCGTAATTTCAAGTTAATTTCTTACTATTTCTAGTCAGTCAACAACTTTCTTATTTCGAGGGCAGTGTTTACAAACTGTGTATAACTATTTCTGTATTTTAAATGCATTCCTCTTTTTTTTTTCTTCTTCTTTCTTTGCTAGTATAATTCTATTTCGGAAAGTTTATATTGCAGAAAATGTACAAAAGATTTCGTTCAGAAAATATTCTATATAAAATTGGAATTAAGGCTTTTAGGAAAATGGAAATATTTCTGGTATTTGTGAAATTTAATACATCTCTTTTTGTATTTCGTTTTAATTTTATGTTTTTATTTCTGAATATAGAAACAATGTTTAGATCAATTAACTGGTGAGAAATATTTTATAAGCTTCAATATAAAATTAAGGCTTCGTCACACAATTAGTCATAAGAAACAAAAGTAAAATATATACAGAAATATAAAATGTTTGTATGCGTATGTATGTATGTGTGCGTTTTTGCACGCGTGTTTTTATGCGTGAGTGAATGTAGGTACGGAGACATGGTTTTCTGATTCGCATAACAAATACGTTATCTATGGGTTTGTTCAGACGCGTGTCACCTCGAAAATCTTCCACTATTTAACCAATAGATTTACGAAAGTAATACCATAGTATTTGAGATCCCCCGAATAGTATAGGCCAACAGCATCAGGCTTGTTTATACATACACGCTATAGGCTGGAATATTTTATATCATACCTTCATACAGTAAAAACTGATATACAGGTTTCGAGGCCTCTGATACTGAATAAAGTGTTGAAACACAGTGTACAATCAAGTACCCTCCAGTTTACTGTAGCTACTATCGTTTTTTGCATATAAATGTATTGGATACGCAATTCATAAAAATGGAATAAAATTCGAAAGTCGATTAAGATCGTTCATTATTATTCAATCAACGGTGAAGGAGCTAAAATATCCATATTTACACACAGAAACACACACGTGCTTGCATACATTAATACATGCATACCTACATAAATACATACATACATACATACATACATACATACATACATACATACATGCATACTCACACTTAATAGACACAATCCATATTTCTATGTGCTACGAATAGTTTCATATGTTGACTATTATCTCAAACATATTCATCAGACACAAAACACATACCATAACGAGCTAAAAATTGAATGAGAGAAGAAACATGAAGAGTCGAGAAGAAAGCATAGAGAAAACGTCGAAAGTTGAAAATGGGAAAAGGAAAGAGCGAAATGTAAAAAGTAAGAAAGGTAACAAAAATGCCCTCCTTAGATCTTAAATTCTAAAGCTGGAAAGATATCAAGTTAATCAGATATAGGCGGAATTTTCCATTTCTTCAAAATCTACTTAGACCCACGTTTAAAACCGCTGTAAATTTCAGACCTAGACTTCAGTAGTGAGTTAGGGATCTTGGATTTAAAAAAAAAAAACATCTGAACTCTTTCAGTTAAACATGGCTTACATTTATTTGATCCATAATATATATATATATATATATATATATATATATATATATATATATATATATATATATATATATATATATATGGGGTTGGACAAAATAATGAAAGCACATAGCATCATACTATTGAAATGTCTATAAAACCGTCAAAGGCTTCTTTATTTTAATGCTTTTAGATTTATTATTAGCGTTGCTCAATATGTTTTGCTAAAATTGCTGTTTCTTTTCAGACATCGTCAGAAGAAGGTAATTAAAATTAGTTAAAATGACAGATCTATCGGAGTTTCAAAGAGATCAAATGGTTGGTGCTGGTATAGCAGGCGCTAGCGTAGCAAAAACAGCCGAATTGTTTGGCGTATCAAAGAGTACTCTCTTGAAATTAACGACAGCCTCTGAGAAGGGAAAACCCCCTCGTCGAAACAAAACCTCGGAAGGAAACCAAAACAGTGAGATAGAGACCATCGGACTTTTACGCGAATTTTTAGAAAGGATCACAGAAGTACAGCTCTCAAAATTACTGCATAGCTTAATGACCACCTCGATAACCCAGTTTCCATAAAAACTGTTCGTCGGGAGCTGCACAAAGCCGGATTTCACGTGAGAGCTACAATAAGAAAACCAATACTTTCAAAAACAAACGTTGCAAAGCGTTTAGATTCGAGTAAGAAACTACAAAATTGGTCTCTAGAAGAGTGAAATAATGTTATTCTCTCCGCCGAGTCATCCCTTATCTTATTTCCGATCACCGGTCGAGTATACGTGTAGAGACTGCCAAAAGAAGCATTTGAAGCAGACTGCCATCTTCCAACTGTTAAACATGGAAGGTGATCTGTAATGATCAGGGGTGCTGATTCATGGAAATCCGCCGGTGGATTTCCCTTCATGGCAAAATTAATAGTCTAATGCTATTTAAGCATTTTATCTGATCAAATTCATCCTATGTTTGCGGAACTATTTCCAGAAGGAAACAGCCAAAGTTGTTACTGAATGGCACGTGGAACATTCTAGTGATGTTGAACATCTTTTCTGTCCACCACAATTCCCAGATCTGAATATTATTGAACATTTATGGTGCATTTTATAAAAAAACAAGTAAGGAGTCGATATCCTCCACCATCATCACTATAAGAACTGGAGACTATTTTGCTGAAGGATGGACAAACATTTCTCTGGAAACAACTCACACTTTGTACGAGTCCGTACCTCGTAGAACTCAAGCTGTAATTACTGCCAAAGGCGGTCCTACCACGAATTGAAATAAATTTGTCTGAAATTTTAAGGTGTTTCCATTATTTTGTCCATTATTTTGTCCAACATACACATATTAGACGGAATGAGATAAGAGAAAGATAAATAAATAAATAAATAAATAAAAGACACGGGTATAAAGACAGTATTAAAGAAACCCATATGCATCTATACGTTACAAACAAAATAAACACGCGCGCACACACGCAAACACACGCACTCAGTTACAGATGCAAACACATGATCAGGCAGGGATACATACCAAAGAAAGACAATATGGAATATGCCAGATAATAGGAGACACATTGGGTAGAGTGTCCCCGAAGAAGTCACAGGATGTGCAACGAAGGGGCTTTGACTAAGAAACTAATATAATAATAATAATAATAATAAAGCTTGAATGATGACCAAATATAAAATGCGTGTGTTTAATTGGCAAGATGTGAACATTCTCAAGCTTAACAAATTCGATGATGAAATCGTCAACTGTCTTGCAAAGACAAACAACACATTTAGCAAACTCCGTCATCGCCCACGGAATGAAACGGGCATTAAATGTGACGCCAAATTACAGGTCTATAAAGCTGTCATACTTACTACTCTCTTTGTATTCTTACCGATAGAACAGTAATGTAAGAACTCAGCAAGCAGTGGTTGCAGTGTATTAGTGAGGAATATAATTGCAATCAATCAAACTGGTTTTCTGTGTCCGCGCTAAAAATGTCACACTTCCTATTGCGTGCCACACCTATGTAAGGTTAGATTGTGACTAATTTAAATATTATCTAATATATGACCCATTCGATATTTTTTTAATGCCCGAATTATAACAATATGGATATTTAAATACAGCCTAATCAACTTCTTTCAAAAATAATAAATCATTTATCTCCATAGAAAATAATTTCGAACAATCGCTATAACAATGTTCTTCTTCTTCTTCTTCTTCTTCTTCTTCTTCTTCTTCTTCTTCTTCTTCTTCTTCTTCTCCTTCTCTTCTTCTTCTTCTTCTTCTTCTTCTTCTTCTTCTTCTTCTTCTTCTTCTTCTTCTTCTTCTTCTTCTTCTTTTATTTTTCCATTTTAATATTTTCCCTCCTATTCTTATTATTAATATTGTATATTATGCTGTTTCATCTTAATCGCCGTCGTTGTTGTTGTCGTCGTCGTCATCATTTTCTTGGCATTTTGACTTTGTTCTTTCTACACCTCACCATCTACTTTAATCAGCTCCCCCATTTCTTTCTTTTTTTTTCTTTTATCCGTTTTATTCATTACACAAAAACAAAGCAGCTATTTTTTGGCTTTCTTTGCATTTACCCTATTTGTTCGTTGTAAATATTTCTGTACCATTTGTCCCTTTTTTTATTGCCTTTCATTTTTCAATAATGTCATCGTTTTAGAAACGTTCGTTAGTAGTGTCTAATCAGGCACAAGAAACAATAATTAATTAGAGCTAATGCAATATTTATGATCAAAGAAAAAAAGACTTATTAATAATTTCAATAATTCAGTGTAGGCCTGGCTAGATCTGATGAATTGGACAGAAATCGGAAGGAAAATGTGTTAAATCGACAAAAGTGGTGGGGGAAAAAGAAAGTATCGAAATTTGCATTTACTATATCAAATTACGGATTTGGTTGTTTGTTTATTTCTTCTATTTCCAGATGAATTAATTTCATATTGATCAGAGATAAATTTCATAGAACTAATAATGTGACGTGTGTTGATACTGAATTTTCGCACGTTAACACATGAAACAGACTGAGAAAAATCGTGGCACTTTCTAATCTGAAACAATTATTATATTCCGTGGTGAAAAAACAACAGAATCTAAAAGAAAAAAAAATGCGTAAATAAATAAATAACTATAATAATCTCTGTTAGCATGCTATGCTGAGCCGATTTTCTTAGTTTATCGTGTGATTATAGGGAAACAATTAGAAATAAAATTATAATGAATTAAAATATTGCTTGCATTTAATAATCAACAGCTATGGTCTATAGTGGAAGACAAACGCAGGAAGCGGAAATCGAATCGGATGTATTGCTTGTCTTGCATCTACTAGAAATACAAGCTAAATCCCCTTCATAGCAGGCTGTTCTTTCTTAAGAATCACATTAGTCAATTTCGTGTAATATGTCCATAAAACAAGCAGGATGATCAAGGCTAGAAGACTTTCACCATGGCTTTGTTGTTAAGCGTCGAACCAGCAATTGGCAAAAATAAATATATGCGATCCGGCAAAAATGGCATTTATATACAAGAGTGAATTATAATAGCTTGGTACAAATGATGAGAAGAGTGTTTAAGTGGATAAAAATATAGAAGCGATTCCATGTATCACGATTATAGTTCTGAAGGTGTTATGTGTTGTTTATTAATAATTGGTGTTTATTGACTTACATACAGAACATATTTCACTTCTTAATTGTGTCACGGACAAATTGCATTTGTCCATATTTCACACACATACATACACACGTGTATGTGTGTGTGTGTGTGTGTGTGTGTGTGTGTGTGTGTGTGTGTGTGCGTGTGTGTGGTCATCGACACATCAAGTTTTTTCCTGAAAAGGGAGGGCATAAAAAATCGTTAGATATAACCCATATACACACACACAAACACTCACACCCATACATGCGTGTGATGTGTGTGTGTATGCGTGTTTGTGTATTTGGCTTATATTTAATGATTGTTTATGCCCAACTTTTTTAGTAAAAAGTTGATATGTCGTTGACTGAAAGAAGTAAGAGATTAAAGACAAAAGATAAAACGCACACATATAAAAGGGGAGCCCAAAATTCAAGCTACCGTTGCTAACCTTTTTTTTTTTTTTTTTTTTCTTTTTCTTTCTAGGTGGTGAGCTGGCAGAAACGTTAGCACACCAGGCAAAATATTTAGCGGTATTTCGTTTGCCGTTACGTTCTGAGTTCAAATACCGCCGAGGTCGATTTTGCCTTTTATCCTTTCGGGGTCGTTAAAGTAAGTACCAGTTGCGTACTGGGGTCGATTTGACCGATTAGCTCCTTAGGGCCTTGGGTTTAGTGTAGAAAAGAATATTACGTCTGTCTTTACGTTCAGAGTTCAAATTCTGCAGAGGTCGACTTTGTCTTTCATTCTTTCGGGAATGATAAAGTAAGTACCAATTGTGTACTGGAGGCAATCTCATCAACTGCCCCCCCCCCCCCTCCCCAAATATTTCGGGCATTGTGCTTAGAGTAGAAAATAATTATTAGCACGCCGGGAAAAATGCTAAGCAGTATTTAGTCCATCTTTATCTGCTGAGTTCAAATTCCACCGAGGTTATCTTTGTCTTTCGTTCTTCGAAGTCGATAACATGATCACTAGGCTAGCGCCGGGTTCGATGTAATTAAATTGCCCCTCACCTGAAACAGCTAACCATGTGTCAGAATTTAAAACCAATATATTTGTAGATGTTAGATGGCACAAACATATTGAATGTGTGTATGCATATGCATACAACTATATGTTCGTTTTGCAAACCCTGCAGTATTTTACCAATGTTTCCAAGTAACTTTTCGAATATGTATTTCCAGAGTAGTCTCAGACCAAGCAGTTTACAGCACAAACATTGTCTTTTTTTTTCAGGGAACGGAAACCCGTTATTGTATTCCGTAAAATTTATACAAGATGTTTTTTTATTAAATATACATCCTTATCTTAATCATTTTCATTCGCGTTAATGTATCGGCTAAATTGTTTTCTGTTAAGGAAATAAATGTATACTATCTTCCGGTACATGTTCCGTGTATTGCTGAGACTAGGGGAATGCGAAGAAATGTGAAAACAAATTTGTATTATTATCAGTCATACACACAAGTGTGTATCGAACTCGAGAAAGTAGGCCATTAGAAATAAAGTTTCTGAACTTGAGAGATAAATCTCACAAAACAATATATGCATCATTTACTGATCGAAATGTTTCATGAAACTGTAAGCAGGATGTGCGCCATTAATAAAACAGAGTATGAATGCATATAAGGTTGTGTATGTGTGTGTGCGCGCGCGCGTCTGTGTTTGTGTGTTTCTGATCGTGTATACGTGTATTTGTGAGAATGGGTGTTTATCATTATCTGTGTATGCTGATTTTACAATGTGTGAGACTGCTTGTGTATTACTTGCGTAATGTGGGAAGCAAAGTTATTGCATTTCCATAATATATGTTTGATCGGCCGTAACTCATTCCACGTGATTTTATTACTTTGCAAGAAAATGTGATATAAACCATTGACATTCACCATATATATATATATGTCACATGTATTCTTTCATTATATTCTTAACTCTGGGGAATGTTTAATTCAAAATACTGTTATATGACCTCTTTCTATGCTTAGATTATTTCCAGTGCATTAAAAACAGGAAATATTTAAAACCCCGGTTCAGTTCATTTACCTGTTACTATGCTAAGAAGATCGTTTCTGGAACATAATGTACTTTTTTTTGTTTAAATTCAGTAACTTTAAGAATAGTCTTTAAATCCACACATTTTGATGAAAATATATAATTTAATGATGTAGAAGTAGAGACGGTTATGCTGTTAGGCTTCTCTAACTATTATAATTGTAATCAAAAGCAATGAACATATAGTGTGTGATGAGGAAAGCTCTATGTAGGTAACAGCCACATCTCCTACACATCTCCTACAATGCTCATGCTATAGTTTATAAAAACAGATTTACTGGAGATTTTTGTCCAGTATACAACATGACTGGAAAGAAGTTGGGAATATAAAATGAGGAATGCGATCGATGATAAGGCTGCATCGTCTACGCCAGGGTTCCCAAATTTATTTTGCTTGTGGATCCCCTGAGAGCTATCTTATCATCTGTGAACCTCAAATATGCACATGTAAATTTTTGAAATAAAATATTTGTTTGTAGCTTAGTTAAAACTAATAATGAAACAATTTCGCTATATTCATAACATAAATTCCAAATACAAATCTTGAAAATTTCAATAGAAATAGGAATTTCTCCCAGTAAGCAAAATTTATATATAGACACACAAATTACAATTTTTTTACTTATGGATCCCATGAAAGCATCTGTGGACCCCGGTTGGGAACCCTAGGCTTGAACCAACATACATTGAATTTAACGTCATAGCCATGAACGTGATGACGAGAAGTTTTTTTTTTTTTTTTCTGCTCGGTCAATTGACCTGCTAGTAAGAAACGTAAATGTTCTTTAAAATAATCCCACCGTACTAAGAAGTATATACTAACTAATTTGTACCTAAGCATGAATGAAGGAATAAACACATCCACATAACTAACTGTCATGTCTTTATACACCATCAGACCTCTCCGCAAGACATTGAAATCTTGCTGCGGAGAAGTGTATAACCTTATACTCCATCAGGGTCCTCCCTGTATATTCCATTGTTCATCGTCCTCTTTGCTACCTGCAACCACATTTTCTATCCATTTTGCCTTGAAAAATTTGGGTCCGAAGTTCTAGATATTCTCTCCCTAATATATTCATATTTCGTTGCCTTTATCTATGACCGACTCATCATGAAAAAGTATTCTCTTGTGGTATGCTATTTGTAATAATTTCTGTTGCTACTGGACAGGCAAAAAATTTCAGCCTGAAATTGTTGCTGAAATCATTGTATCTCCAAACCTTCCGTAAAATTGTGTTACTGAAAGAAATATGAAATATCTGTGGTCCTTAATCATAGATCTACTGAAGCAAGGCCTATTTGGAGCTAAACATAAAGCAAAATATCTTTGACAGAATTCCCCGCATATACTGGCTAGAACGAATCTGGATAACACTTAATATCTACTATGTGATATGAAGAATTGTAAGTCTGAAAGACGGAAGATGTTTGTTCGTATCTTTGAGATTACCTAAAAGTAAAATGCCATTTGCAAAATTAAAGAAACAAATGCTTTTACTTGACCAATAAAAGAGGCAGAAAATTAAGTAAAGTAACATGACTTCTTGAAAATTGTTCTAGTGTACTGTGAGGGTATTTTGTCTAATAATCCGGAAGGCCATTTTGAGACCAACCTTAGAAGTTGTGCGCAAGAGTCATGTTTGAATTATTTTAACGTTGAGTTAAAGTTGTTATCTAACATGAATTAAGCTTGGCTCCGGATAAAGTATTCAGACACTTTAGATGTAGTTGTAGACACTTTAGATGCAGATGCAAAGTTGCTCTGAGAGATTACATAAGATATTAGGAAGTTTAATGTGTGTGGAAGCTTTGAAGATTTTAAATCGTATTGTTCTTGTGTTTGAAGGATACAATGCTGCGTAATATTTCCTTTTCCTTTAGACATTTAATAACTGTTTTTGCGTCTTAGTATAGCTGAAACTGGGGTTTCATATCTGTGTTGGAGGATGCTTTAGAAACACACTACTTTGAAAATATGTATTTTGGTGTCCAAGTTCAGTTATTGTGTTGTAAATACTTTTCAGCTAACTTGTTAATATATTTAACTCTTAGAACGAATGAACCCTATTTATTGTTTATTGAAGTTGGCAGCTTTGGAAACCACAAAATGTCGTATATTTTCCCTTGTGCAAACATATGAATCACCCTCGACACTCAGAAATTATGAAAGCTGGTGATTACACTGATGTTTATGACCACCATCACTATGATTGTGAATTAGTAACTGTTATCATTGTGAGAAGTTTTGTGGTATCGCTATTATATCGACAAACACACAGAGAAATCGCTCACTAAAGACAGATTTTTCTAGCGTAGAGATATTAAACGTCAATAACAGCCATTGATGTAATGCATTAACTCTTATTCAGACACATCCATCGTTTTATCGTCTCATATGAAAAAAATATCGTTTTCTTCTAGTTGAAATAATGTATGTAATAAATGTTGATAAATCACATATCAAGTGATATCAGGATGTTTGTGTGAAACTATTTGCTTACCAAAGCGGAATATCTACAAAGTGTTTGAGCAGTCTGGTATTGGCAAACGAATATATCAGTTCATACATACATAAATAATACCTCAATTAAGACAATGTTGTGTTTTTACCACGAAGTCGAACGTTCTAAATTATGCTTTGAAGCGTTGTAATTATCAACAAAAGAGGACGTACTTGAGGGAGGAACTCGGGCACTAAACATTATAGTTACATTTTTCGTAAAAATATAAATATTTACGATGGATAAAGCAAGCAATAAAACCGAGAATACCATGATAAAATTCACTGTTTTTGTTAAGTATCTTAAACAAAACAATAAATACGTAGCAGTTAATATTCCTTATTATTTCATAAAGACAACATATATGCTGATATGCCAAAGATAATGTATGAGAGAATTCAATCAATCTCTATACTTGCATGTGTTTAAATATATTTGTGAATCTACCGTACATTCGTACGAAATATATTACTCTAAGAAGCAAGTAGCTGCCTCCATATATGATGGAGTGTTTGATTGCTCAAATATATACGGTAATACTCCGAAAGTTGTTTTACAATGGAATTTCTTTTCAGGCTACGATGATAATGCAAATTTCAAAACATTCAATATATTTATGTAACGCATTATAATGAGTGTGGAATATCTTTTAAATAACTGCATTAAAACTATTGATCGTTTTAATTAATTCGAATGTTCTGTAAGTCCAAAGATCATTGTCCATTAATAAATATTTTATATGAGACAACAAATTCACTATGATATTCTTTCAGAAAAACACATGTTTTCAATATAATATATTACTTCTCACCTGTGCAAAATAGGAAAGATAAACAGATGAAAATTGTTTTTTCTCCTGTTTCTGGTTAATTTATATGTAACAAATAACGCATTTAATTTTATATGAACATTTTCAAAGCAATATTTCTACATAGGAAATTATCTCAAAATATACTAAGCACCTGCCAAAAGGAGCCAGAATGAAAACAAACGTTAAAAATAGAATGTTATATTTATAGAAAAAAGACACGTGTATGATGTCAACATATTTGTAATATGATAATGTTTTATTTCGAAGGCAGCGAGCCAGTAGTAACGTTAGCACGCCAGCCGACATACTTAGCGGTATTCACTCTGTCTTCATGTTCTGAGTTCAAATTCCGCCGGGGTCAACTTTGCGTTCCATCGTGTCCATATATAACTTTCAAGAGAACTTATGCAAGAAAATTATGTGCGCATTATTTGATGTACACGATAAACGTCGCCCTTTCAAAGCCTAGCCAGGCTCATGGGCCTGGTTTCTATGGCGTATGTGTGCCCCCCCCCCCCCAGCTAGCTGGGGGGGGGCACGCATACGCCATAGAAACCACGTTTTAACTTTATTCAACTGATATATATATATATATGTATATATATATCAGTTGAATAAAGTTAAAACATAGTCTGGCTTTCACATTTTTTACTATGGTATTTTAACAAAATTATCGCTTTCATACATAGTGTTCTCATCAGATTTCAAATGTGCTTAACTGACAGTTGAGGTCTTGATCACTTAGAGCACTCAAACCAGCTAAATTTTTAGAATACGTTTTTCATCAATCCGGATTCTCTTAAACATCACGGTTTGCCTGGCGTATCGATATTCTGTGACTTTTTTATATTTATTAATCCACATCATTAACTGTTTTTTATATCATTGCTGAATTTTCCGTTCGGAACAGGTTTGACCATCTCGGTAAACCATTTTTCTTTTATCATTCTTCCGACCTCACTTGTGTCGTGTAGTTTGTGGATAGGAAAACTCCGAAACATTTTATGACCACATGTTTCTATATTAGCTCAATATAAGTTGGTGAACATTGGTATTCCGGATTTATTGTCTGTGGACTCATGAGCGCTCCGGTAATCCATCCCCTCTCTTGCCTATTGATAATTTCTGGCAATTCGGGCATTTACTGCAGTAGATCAACTTTCTGCTTTAGCTGTTCATATCTGCATTTGCGAAAACCTGTCCATTTTTTATTGTAATGGATCTACCCGTATGCATGTATTGACATGTTCCATATCTATTATCATTACATTTGGTTACTGTGAATGTATTATTCTGGTTGTTCATGTTGAAGTTTACCTTTCTTAATAGTTTCTTTATGTTATGTGGTTGCCTTTTGGTGATGCGGAATGTGTGTTACAAGAAATAGAATGGAAAATTCTGTACCTGAGGGATAAATTGCCGAGCAGCTTAACTAAATCCCTTATTCTTTATCCTCACTGAATCCCACTTAAAGTAATTAGCTGCTGAGTTAAAAGCTAAAGATGTCACCACCAAAGTGGGCATCGCACTGCCGAAGAAAGGGACGGTTTTCCTTTTCATGATCTCCTTTGTGCAGATATAAAAGACATATTACTCAACGGCTATTGTGAGCCAGTATGTATATCAAGAAAGTGTGTTTATTCCTGTTTTCCGGCGATAAACTCAGTCATATTTACTGTTTAGAATGCCTTCATAATATTATAATCTTCATTGAAGTATGCCTCTCTTACCTCCACCGATTAAAAAGCTATTTGTGGACGTATTGATTGACATACGAGCAAACTACATCTCGTTATGGCTCACAAGCAAAAAAAGATGCACCACCACAATATAGAGTAATATACTCATCACTAAATTAAATTGAATTAATGAGGAAAGAAAAAGAAAACTTTCATTAAGCTAAAATACTACTGTTGGCATCAATTTATCTAAAGGGTTACGTTTTCAGAAAAAAAAAAGAAATATTTGATATTTCATTAATAACATAATGAATCTCCGTAGAAGACTGGTGATTGAAACAACTGGAGAGGATCCGAAAACATTCTTTCTGTTTACAAAGGAAAAAGATAAAAGAAATACTACTAAATTTTTCATCCATCGTTCTACAACGATTACAATGACATGGTGAAGATTTTACAGAGTTAATACAGCTTTTTCTTCAATAGTTCAGACGTTCATTTAAGTATTACTCTATATAACATACTTTGGGCACTACGTGTATTAATGAAGCACTGGAATTCAATTCCGTACCAGCTCCTTATTGATTACCAGCAACTCCCATGGTAAAAGTTTAGATTATCTAAAGTTAGCATCCCTGGTAACAAATTATAATAGATTAAATGGTTCCTGACAAACAAAACACATATTGTAATCAATGGAATTTGCTGAAGACCAACAAATGTCATTAGAGTGGTATTCTATATTACTCTGTTGTCTCTATATTATTTACGTAAGTACTATTATATATATATCATCAAAAATGGTAAACTACAAATTTTTGCGGATGATCTCTTAGCTCCAGAAAGTCTTCTTAGGTAACGGAATGAAAAAAAATCAATGTTAGCAAAGGGCTTTTATTTGATGTCTAAAATCACAGAACAGGTTGGTAAACATAGAAAAAGCACATTGACGTCGGAAAAAAAATATCTGTTTGTTTGCCTACATCACTGTCGGCTAACAGTTCGGCAAACAAACCTATAACATAAGTACCAGGTTTTAAAAATATACTTGCGCTGATTTTTTCGTCTCAACCCTTCCAGGCGGAGCATCAGCAAGACGTGTCGAAAATATCAATGTCGTAGATATAACTCTGGGTAACCGCCATAGATGTGCAGACTTCAAAAATAAAGTAGATATGGTCAGTTACGTGTGGATTCTTAGACGTGGATTCTTAGATATCCAATTTAGATATCTTGATTCAACACTTCTTAATGCTCCTCTAGGCAGTGTTGTGAGCACCAAGCACTGTTGTGTATAAATACAATGTTTTTATTATTTCAAATATGCTTGTGGCACGTTTGGACTCGCGAATAAACCATTCACTGTGTTTTGTCGTGGAGAAGATTTCTCGCTGTAGATAAATGGTGTCAGGTCTTCTCAACTTGGAAGACTCCATGAACAAAACAAAACACATAAATTGAAGTGACCATCCACAGAAAAATACTGACAAGCCCTTATTACTTACATCACCATAAATAGCTGTATTGTAAGCCCTACAACATTTGTACGATGTGGAAAGTGTTTCATCAACACTCTTCAAGAATGTCGATAGCAGGTTCACGAGTCAAACAAATGATTGACTCAAGACTCGTACACTTTCTTGAAACGTAGAAGTCAAATCGAATTTAAAAACGTCCAACACAACTTTTATAGCAGCACCTTGTCCTACTATATCTAGCATAACCCGGAGAGATTCAAAAAAGAAAATAACATGATATTCAAACGGTACCTGGACAAATTACTTCAAGAAACACTAGACAAATAACCGATACAGTGATACATTTCGAGTGTCATCAACTCCTTACTGTAATGGGCAATGACGTCGCAAAACATAACGCTAAATTTGTCATGGCCAGCACCAATAATTGCCAAACTTAATTAAGTTACATGAAGCTCTCAGTACGCATATCACTCAGTAGTCATATCACTCAGTAATAAGATAATGGGGACACTGCAGTAGGTACAAATAAGATCGAATTAGAAATTTGAAATTTCTCAGGTGACTGGTAGGTTCCTATTGCAATATATAAGACACTGAATATGATTTGCGCCATAAACAATATTTTCACTTGTATATACAACTCGGTAATATGTAATATAAAATCTGATAATATTATTAACAATATGTTATCTGTCAACAACATAGGTGTGTGGGTATTCTTTCTTTGTAACCCATATTTTATGAAATGTTTATTCGGAGTTTGATATAGTAGGCCACAGGTCTAGTCGGCAGTTATTGAATGAAACTTTCATACATATAAATTTCATAGAGACAATTTAATATTAGACGTTGGTTGCAATAATACAGATCCAGATGATGTAGAACAGTTATCATAAACAATTTCCTGTTATTAAGGCTTCGTTTCAGTATCATTGTAGTTGTAAACACCCCCAAGAAACCACTTCCGATTTCTGCTATCTGTGCCATCATTAGGTTCACTGACTCGAGCCAGTTCTCCAAACCACACAAGCAGGTATAAATGCCTTCCACCTAAAACCCTTGTACACCCCACATTCTCCACCAGGGTACACTGGCATTAGGAACGAGATTAATTTCTACTTCCATTTCCTATCTTCTGTCTACTTCACAGTTAAACACACCGCTTTCATCTAGTGCCTGATGAAGCTCTACTGAGAAACAAAATATATTTTGACAGAGGCGAAGTTGTCGGTTACCATACACACATGTACATCTCTGCGTGCTTTCACACACACACACACACAACACACACATGAACACATATGTATGTATATCTATATCTATGAAATATGTATGTGTGTATGTATGTATGTATGTGTGTGTGTGTGTGTAATAATGTATGTATTTTGTATATATATATATATATATATATATATATATATATATATATGTGTGTGTTTGTATATATGAGTATAATTTGATTTAATTGATAACAATTTCTTGATTGCATTAAGCTTCTTAAAAATAAATTTAGGTAACATCTGCTCTGATAGACATTGCTCTCAATATTTATAATTTGATTGAATTTCGATTTTGAAATGCGCTCGATTCCATACTTGGATGATATTCAACTTAAATGCTTTACATTATTAATAACACATATCAGTGAGTACTCATGAAGAATTTGCGATAACAAAAGTCAAACCGAACACTTTCATTAAAATATTTGTTGAGTCAAATATTTTAACATGTTACTAGACATTATTCACACGATGAATGGACATAGGTAAGATCCCCATATATTCTGATATATACAATAGAAACAAAGATTTCTAATTTCTTCTGAATTACATATTGCTAACGCTTTGAATTTCTAACTTCAATTCCAGTGTCGCTGCAAATTATAGCTTGACACCAACAGGTTTAGTAAATAGGTGTAATTATAGTTTGACACCATCAGGTTTCGTAAATATGTATAATTATAGCTTCACACCAACAGGTTTCGTAAATATGTGTAATTTTAGCAACATTTTTTCACTAATCAAAAGTTATATTAGCATTTGTGCCTACAATTATCCCAATAGTGTAGTAATACACTCATAAAACAATACATCTAGTATATTAATCTACTGAGCACGTGTAAGTCCTCATATTAAAAACACTAACCAAAATTATCAAATATTAAGAAGCTACACAGACACATATTTGTCAGATTTTACACACGTAAGCGAAAATAATATGCATTGTATCCATCAATCTATCTATGTATCTATCTCCCCCCCTCTCTCTCTGTATACACACACCCACACATATATATATATATATATATATATATATATATATATATATATATATATATATATATATATATACATATATATATATATATATATATATATATATATATATATATATATATATATATATATATATATCTATATATATATATATATATATATATATATATATATATATATATATATACATACATACATATATATATATATATATATATATATATATATATATATATATATATATATATATATATATATATATATATATATATATATATATATATATATATATATATATATGTATGTATGTATGTATATAGTTTTCTGTTAAGGTTATATCAACAGACAAAATGACTTCATCCGGTGAGAATTATGCGTTGTTTACTGTATACACTATATACTTATGAGTTACTGATAGTTTCGTTCATCGGAAAAGTTTTCTGGGCTGATTCTAATAACTCGTCTTGTGTCTGCAAACCATCATGAGATTCTGGGCACATGGCCTATTCAAATTACAAATCAGGACAATATAAGGAGAGAAGTCAGGAGTAAAGAGCAGAGGAAGGTGGATGTAAAAGAGATAAAGGTTAAAGAAGCGGAAAAAATCAGAACAAAAGAAGTAGAGATACGGTCCTGGTGTTAGGTTTGCTCTCAGGAATACATTAGTATCCTCCATTGCAGAGCTTTCAAGTGGTATATCTGAACGGACCATGTCATGCCGTATTAAACTGACAAAAGTTAAGTTTCTTACCGTTTTCAGTATATATGCACCTAAAATCTCCCATTCTGATGTAACTGTAGGACAGTTTCATGATATTCGAACACAATTATTGAGGAAAGTACCAATTTCTGACAAGTTGATCATATTGGGAAACTTCAATGCAAGAGTTGGAAAGGACCATGTTTTATGGCTTGTTTTAGGTCGACATGGGATTGGAAAATGATGACTGGGTGCCTCTCATGAATGGGAAAATTGAAGATGCGCCAGAAAGCATCATTAGTACTGATGTGTCTTCCTCTGTCATACTGTGCATATTCGTCATTTTAATTCATCTGCTGACTGCCATTCTGCATAAGAGTGCATGTTGCAGCATCTCAGCCTTTGTTTATATATTTGCAAATATACTTCTTAGAGTTAACAGAGTTTCAAAATTCAACATTGACTCTGGCAACCTGTACTCATGTTTGCTTTACTGTAGAATACTGATCCTCTACGTCTACCACGACTCTTCTTGTAGAGAGTGAGACCAGCGTTCTCGGAAACTTTTTCGAAAATTAAATTGTGGATTAAATGAAAAATGTGTTACGTGAATATCTTCACAAGATTGATTCAAATAAATAGCGATTGTGGAACGCCTCACGCAGGATTACACAGGCACACACACACACAGAGTATCAAACATCAGAGGAAATAGACATGTGTGTGAGAGAGAGAGAGAGAGAGAGAGAGAGAGAGAGAGAAGGGTTCTGTGGTCATATGTACGTACATACATAAATAAATATGCGTATATTTTTATGCATGTGTGCATGTGTGTGAGAGAGAGACAAAGAAAGTGAACGTCACTTAGACATCACCCTCGCTCTCTCTCTCTCTCTCTCTCTCTCTCTCTCTCTCTCTCTCTCTCTCTCTTTCTCTCTCTGTCACACACATACGCGCACACACACACGCACGCATACAGAAAAATGGTGTATGCAAATGTACTTATGCAGCTAGGTATACATGACAACACATTCCTTGACTAAATCACTCAATCTCTCTCTTTCTCTCACAAGCAAACACACATACATAAATGTATACAAACCTATTTACAAAAACACACGTGCGCGTATGCTACAGACTTGTGTATGTCAGAGAAAGAGAGGAGCGAGGACACTGCAATCAATCAATGAAATAAACATGAAATGAAACAATCGTTTAAATAAAAGCTCTTGTACCGAATATTTAAATTTGTGAATGTAGTAAATATTTATCTTAATAATATATCCTAGATGTTTGCAAATAGTGAATTAAAATTTGAAATGAAAACATCAACATAGAAAGTGAGAGATTTAGCAAATGAAAACGGAAAATTTCGCCGTTGCTGCATCAATAGCGGAAGTTGACATTGAGAGAACATTCTAAAGAAGTGAATCATATATATAAAGCAGTATCATTTAATTTTAATAAAAAAAAAACACAAAAAAACAGAAACCTTATTATGTACCCAAAGTTAAATTATTTATGCATCCCAAGTCTGGAAGCAATTCGTGCAGTCGTTTGCGAATACACACACAAACAGAGGTCTAGTTTATATAAGAAGATGCACACACACACACACACACATACACACACACAAACACACACAGACATACACACATACACACACACCACACATGCACACACACCACACATACACACACACATACATATATATATATACATATATATGCATATATATAGGTGTGTGTGTATGTATATATATAGACATATACCAGTATATATATGTATATATATAATTATATAGGTGTATATATATATACACACATATACACACACACAAACACACACACATATATATATATATATATATATATGTATATATATATATATATATATATATATATATATATATATATATATATATTCTGTTGTATCTGGGGAGAATAATTATATGTATATGTGTATAAATATGTGTGTGTGTGTGTGTGTGTGTGTGTGGGTGTGTGTGTGTGTGTGTGTGTGTGTGTGTGTGTGTGTGTGTACATACATGTATATATATAATATAGACATGAGTATTTTTTCATACGTCGATATACCTACTTGTGCATTCATCTAACGTATGATTAATGCAATTCAATTACGTTACGCATTTGCCTAGAATAAAATAATACAAATAGCTCCAATAAATATTTATGGCAAACAATCTTTCAATCTGAACCAAGTCAAACACATAGTTTAAATATTTTAAAATAGAATCTCATTCCACCAACTTCAATTTAAACACAATATGAGTTACGCTGAGTGAGTAAATACTGCGTTTACAAACATTCTTTTACGGACCATGAAACATAACAACAAAAACCACCGCATACGAAAAACGTCGTGACATGAATCTGCCATACGTTAACTGGAAATACCTGTTTGCTCAGTTACTTCCGAGCTTGCCGGAACGCTACAAAGAACACAAACTCTCATTAAGCAAAACACATATCTTAACCCATATCAAACAAACATATATCTTACTCTATTCCCCTTCTAATAGTTCTGCTTCTCTGATCTACCTATACCAAGCCTGATTATCATTTCACATTACTGTACATATACACCTGCCTAAATCAACTTGCCTCATGAAATAAGGAGAGACAAGACTCTAAAAATCTCACGTAGCACAGTCTGACCAGTTGAAGTAAACAAAACTTTCGAAGCCAATGATGACCTTTTACTTGGCAAAGCTATTGAGGAACTATTCAGTTTAGTGTTATACGTTTTGATATTTGGCTTTCAATATGCATTCATACATAGATATGTGTGTGTGTGTGTTTGTGTACTTGTGCATGTATGTCTGTATATATATATATTTATATATATGGGTGTGCCTGCTTTTTTCTGCTTATAGACATACGCATGCATATTCATATAAGAGTATTTGTGTGCGTGATTATATATGTGTTTGCTTGTACATGTGTGTGTGTGTGTGTGTGTGTGTGTGTGTGTGTGTGTGTGTGTGTGATCGCGCGTCTGTGGGCCAATTTCCAAACTAATTACAACGATGGATAGCTTACTGAATTTTAATCATTGTGGACATTCTACAGTGGGTTCAAATTTCGAGTTCATCATTGACTTTATTTCTGATAATCATTAGTGCCGCCAAATCTAAGCGACACAATTATGTTACGGCTTCGGCTCTGGGTTTCCATCAGAGTTAAGGGAGATAGCATTACATAATATACTTCATATGTACGTGTGTTTTTGCGCGTGTGTATGCATGTGTGTGTGTGTGTTTGTCTGTGTGCGCATGCGTATAAACCCTCGTAGAAATACGCATGTATACATATATATACATACAAGTATATATGTAGACCTCTCTCTCTCTCTCTCTGTATATATATATATATATATATATATATATATATATATATATATATATATATATATATACATACATACATACATAGGAAAGTAGTAAAAGGGATTAATAAATATGCGTGTGTGCTGTTGTGCAAATGCATGGAAGTATATGAATATATTCTTGTGCGTAGGGGAATTTGTCGATAAAGAATATAGTATATAACACTACAGCTAACCTTAGCCGGGAGTTATTTTGAGACATTTGTGTTTATTTATCAGCTGTCACTGTTTAGTATTTCCTACTTCTTTGCTTCTTTGTGCATAATCCTCAAATGCAGATAACACCAGCATAGCATTTTCCGTGGTAATATGAAAAGGTTTTGACAAACAGTCATTGGTATGGAGTATGTTCAAAATTACACACACAGATATATCAGAAACACACACATACATATATCTTTTCACACATACACAAGCACATCTATATCTCTATCTGTCTATGTATATCTATAACAATCTCTCACTCTCTATCTATCTACATATATACATACACACATGCATACATACACACATGCATACATACATACATATATATATATATATATATATATATATATATATATATATATATATATATATATACATATACATGCATATGTATGTGCATTTAACTATGAATAATAATGCCTAGGTGCATTAATTTCTTTATATATATACGCATGTATGTATTAATACATTACATGGAGAGTTTATTTTAAATTTTTTTTATGTTTAGTAAGTCTCTTTGAAATTTAGAGATCATATCCCTTACTGTGATACGATCGCTACACTCCATTTGCAATAATGGAAATGCTAATAATTAGGTTTCGAAACGTACTGCCAATTTGTCCTGTTGTAAGATTGGCAGTGTAGATAGCAATTTCTTTGCATATTCACTATATGTTAAATAATCTCCTACTTCCACTGAATATTTCTCTCACAAGTGTTTCTCTTGTGAAATTATTGATTTATTTGACTATATAAAAAGGCCAAGTGTTTTAGGACTAGCATACGGAGGAATGTGTAGTTTACAAAAATATTGCTGTTGCTTATTTTTGGAAAAGTCAGTGAGAAATAACATGATGGCAGGAATTATATTTTCCATGCACTTTTTTTATGTTACATCTCAAGTATTTTTATATCATACAACCGTAATAAACCTGCTGTTAATAATGATTATTTCTAATTAATACTTCATAGTAAACCAACACAGAAAGGCATTAAAGCCATTGTACATCGTCTTAAGACAACAGTTTATAGACAAATTCACATATTGCTTGTGTCGTGACTATTTCGATAAATTAAAACTGGAAGTCTTACAATATAAATTCCGCCGATGTCAACTTTGCCTTTCATCCTTTCGGGGTCGATAAATGAAGTACCAGTTGCGTACTGGAGTCGATCTAATCGACAGGTCTCCTCTCTCAAAGTTTCGGGCCTTGTGCCTAGAGTAGAAAAGAATATAAGGGACACTTGAAGCGTAAGTTATTAATAAAATATAAAAAGACTATAACAAAACTGACAGAGAGTTATCCAGGCAACGTAGGTTGTTATTTATTGTAAACATTAGAAAAGAGAAACAAATCGTCTACGGGTGTATTTGGGTTCACAAAAACAATGCAACCACTAGCTGGTGTCTAATGACGGAGAATGTTCTAATGCAACGTAACCGGTATGTTTTCTGCTTAAACATTTTTCTTCCAGTTTTGAATTATATATTTATTTATAGCCCTGCAGAGTGCTGTAACAATCGTTTTATTTCTTAGTAAAAATTTGTGCTTTAAAATCAAATTCTTTCATTTGTATATTCTATAAAATCATTCACCTCTCTGAATAACAAGTGTAACATTTGCACGCAATGCACATCCTTGTAAGCATTCACTTTATCACCAATAGTATACTTTTTGTATCATTTCGAGCCCTTGTTCCTATTTTTTATCTTAATCATCATCAACATGATCATGATATTCATCATCGCATCATCATTATTCAAGATCCACAGTATCCAATATTGTGATGTCGTGGATTGGGTGTAATGTGTGGACCGGAGGTTTGTATATTATGTCAAATCACAACCAGGACCTCAGACAAACACTACTTCATGCAATATGCGTGCTGTTCCAAGTAGAGCAAAGTTTTGTGATGTACTAAGAATGAAGGGTATTTGTGAAGTCCTCGGTTGCTTCTTCATGTTTGGTGGCATTAAACCCAATGCGCCGGTGACAACATGAACAAACTTTGTTTGACTCTCATAGCTGCCACATTTTTGTCTTCTCAAATTTCAAGTCACTATGTTTGTCGATGTTTTCTCTATCCTCCATGATAATACGGTGTTACGCTGGCACTACCATGGAGATTATTAACCAGCTCTTGCTTGTCCCTCCTAATCGCTATTAAATCTGGCCTTCGGTGCTCTAACATATTATATGTCTGGAAATCAAAGTCCCAGAGCTCATTTTCCTCCCCGTCTTTGTCCATTACATTTTCTGGTGTATGTCAGTACCAAGGATTTGGGCTAACTTTCCGTGTTTGACCTTGTACTCTTTGTGCACAAGAATTTCATGAGCACTCACGATTTCGACCTCTTTCCCACACTTTCTGCGGAGGTTCATTGTACTTCTATAGTATAGGCGCCGAACTAGCAGAATCGTTAGCACGCCAGGCGAAATGCTTAGCGGTATTTCGTCTGTCTCTACGTTCTGAGTTTAAATTCCGCCAAGGTCGACTTTGCCCTTCATCGTTTCGGGGTCGATAAATTAAATACCAGTTGCGTACTGGGATCGATCCAATCGATTGGCCCCTTTCCCCAAATTTCAGGCCTTGTGCCTGGAGAAGAATTGATTATTATTATTTTTTTTGTTGTTTTCCTGTCTATTTTGATTAGTTCGTTTAATATCCAGTTAAGGATATTGTAACTAAATTATAACAGGGACGGCTAGAGTGTTGATGCCTATTATCTTGTGTTTTGAATTGTACTCTGTTTTCAATATTAATCTAACTTGTCTATAGTATTCCTTTATTATTTTCTCTTTCCTTTGTGTGTGTGTGTTGTAGTGTATCTACTTCAACGATTTCTAAGTATTTGTATGTCTGGCTTTGGTTTAAATCTCTTATTTCATTTGTTTTATCTAGTGTGATATTGCTACTCTTAACTGGTTTTCCTCCTTTCAAAGTTGCTTTGTCACATTTTCTAAGCCAACTTTTCATGTTTATTTCTTTGGTAAATCCATATACTGTCTGTAGTAATGTTTCCAGCTGTTTATCATTTGTAGCATACAGTTCTAGGTCATCCATATATATCTACATCCAGTTCTGTTTAGCATGTCAAATAAAGGTGTCAGTGCCAAGCAGAAAAGGAGTGGAGAGAGTGTGTCTCCCTGGAATATTCCTTTTCTAATGGGGATGGCTTTCGTTTTTATGAGTCCCTCTTTTGTCTGGAGCTGTAGCACAGTCCGCCATTTATTCATGGAATGGGTTATATATTTTATGATTAGTGGTGCTACCGTGTTCATGGCTAGTGCTTTTAGAATCCATTTATGGGGAATACTATCAAAACCTTTTCGGTAATCGATCCAGGTCATACTTACAACTTTCTTCTTTTTGCGGTTGTCTTCAGGTATGGCTTTTTTTATCAGTAGCTGATCTTTACAGTGGTACGGGCCCTTCTAGCATCCCTTCTGCTCTTCTGGAAACAGGTTGTTTCCTTCCAGATACTTGCTCATTCTTTGTGATATTATTACAGTAAAGGCTTTGTAAATTGGAGAGATACAAGTTATTGGTCTGTAATTTTGTGGGTTTGCTGTTTCAGTGGATTTGGGATTTAGGATAGTTTACCCTTCCGTGAGCCGTTCAGTCATTGGCTCTGGCTCTGCTAGTATGTCATCATCATCATCATCATCATCATCGTCGTCGTCGTCGTCATTATTATTATTATTATTATCATTATTATTATTGTTGTTGTTATAACTGCGAGGTTTATTTGTCTTTCATACTTCTGGGGTTCGAGTATATAAGATGCCATTAATTGATGTATAAATGGAAGGGAATCGTTCCTCGCCGTAAAATTGCTGGCTTTATACCAACGCTAGGAGGAATCATTATTGTAAATATTTTCATATTTAATATTGCTATTTGACCAAGGAAACGAAGTTTCTGGTACGCTCTGCCAATTCTCTTCAAGATATATTATTTTCAAATGTTTCTTTTTAAATAATTTGATGATCATACTTGAATATATATATTTATGACATGTTCAAGTATGAACTCACTACTAAAATCATTTACCAAGAGTTCTCATAGATGTTGATGTATGTGTACTTAGCCATCAGCGAGACTAGTTTTGGAACACAAACTTTTGAAAAAAGGATAGATATGTGAGAGGTATTGCCTAGATTTTCCCACATTTGCCAATGTTATCTAAGCATCTTGTCATCCATTCAGATCATATGTAAAGAGATTTTATTAGGCTAACATATATTAACTGCACAGCGTTTCAGAAATTTTAATGTTTCGCTACACAGACCAGAATGTTTTCAAATGTTCCTCAAATTTACAAGACATAAAGGACGTAGCTCAGTTGCCGGAATCTCGATAGATGTTTTCTAGTAACTTATAAATATTTTCTAGCAAGTTAATCAGATGTGAATTCCTGTTGTTTGTGTTCAAGAACCGATGATAAATCACTCGTAAGGGGAACATTAGAACAATGGAGTTGCATTGTAGCCAACAGAGAGTGGTAGAAACGAAATATTGGAGGGAGGATTGTTCACAAATTACAACATGCTTCGTAGGCGATACGGTAGCGGTAAAAATATCACAATACCATTTGTAAACGGTTCTGTTATCTAAAATTAGGGATATAGATTACAAACTAAATAGCAAATGGAGTTCAATTGTGTTGTGCAGGGAATCAATAACTTTGCAACAAAGCCATTATTCAATGTTCGGTGGTTACTGATGTACGCGAACAAACCGATTCTAGATGTACTAAGATGTCACGACCTCTTTAATTTACGTTTAAGCACGAGGATAGTAATAGCCACGCAAGATTATTTCATCCATAAAAATTTGTTTATATCGGACTAAGATTTAAGCAGAATCATTGGCAAAGAGAATATAGGGCCAAAATATTCTCTTGCTTAGGCTCTACCTAACTTCTATGTCCAGCAGCGTCTGCTCATCGGCCGCTCTAAATGCTCATTCTCAGAATCTATATGTGTTCACTCTAACAATGCTATGTGATTTGGTCTTGCATATCTGAAAGCGAGACATGAAAGAACGTCATCTGCATACGTCTACGGCATCAACATCATATCAGTTGACATACAAAAAATTGCGATCGAGCCAGAAGTTCGTAATAGAAACGCATTTACATTAGATCATTCTGAAGTTTTATAATAAAGCCGTTGGAGAGCAAAATTAACATTGGTCATCATTTACAGCTGGACCTATATTGTGGTGTGTTACTCAGCTTCTGCTTTCGTTCAAATATCGACATCGATCAGAAATAAGATGAGTAGTTACGAGTAGTTTCCTCATATTCATAGATAAAAAGGATACACTGGAGGACTAGAATGTTCACGTTTTTTTTTAATATGATTTGAGTCCTTCTGGTCAAAATATCTATTTGGTACTAACTTCCTGTTATTATAGGACTCAAAATACTAGTAATAGTTAGACATACGTTAAGACCCGAACATAAACAGACATGTGGGCGTTTTTGGAAGCAGTGCTATCTATATCACAACCCCACTACATATTTCTCTACCATCTGGCATGTCAATTCTTCAAATAATATACGGCTGGAAAAATAGTCGATTGATTACAAACCTTCGAACGTTAAAGGGTTATATGTACGCAAAAAAGAAAATTATTCTAAGTATATATTTGTGCGACGTTGAAAATAAACATACGAGACTGTTTGAGTGGGTGTTCAGTGAAAAACTATGGGTAAATGTAGGATATTCATGGATATTTATTGCTACCTAGATAATTGTTGATATGTAAATTGTGGGGAAACAATGCACCATGAGTCACGCCTAAGTTGTAACTTGATGTGACCGGGTTACTATGCACACTTCACAACAAATTCCCAATTACATCCAGCGTTTTGTACATATTCTTCCTGTTAAGAACTTGCTAAGTAAACCAGTAAATGATAAACTCAAAACAATAGTATCGACATATTTTATTATAGTACATGCATAGGATCATCATCAAATGTTCCATTTTCTGTAAGTTGGCCAAGTCAAAACACACACACATACACATGCAAACACACAGATGAATATAAGTATATGTGTGCGTGTCTCTCTCTTCGTCTATGTATATTCACAATTTGAATTTGAGAAAATCTTGCTTCACTTTTACTGTTCCACCTACAAGGTTAATTTGCAATGTGCGCTAGCTGATTGATTTCTTCTCCTGAAAACGCCAGCTTTTCCAAATTACGTCAGCATTTACTCACAAAAAAACAAGTACAGCAATAAACGTTAATTTCTAATCTGGTTTCGAAGGATTTGTCCGTAATTTTCGTCCCCTTCAATTCTCGAACTATGTACAGCCTGTAATATTTATATGTGACAGAAGTGTTGATGGAAGTATTTTACTAGTTATCTTTGCAATGATCTTTATGTATGTATTCAGTAACAGTGACTCACTATATTTAGTCCAGGACATTCTTTATTTTTTTTTTTCCAATGGCATATACATTGTTTTAGTAGTGACGTTTTATCGCATTGGGATGTAATATATTGCCATCAACTTTAAGCACAAGATCAGCAATTGCTGGAAAGAAGTCGATTTTATCGACTCCGGTATCCGATTGGTACTTATTTTATCGTCCTCAAGTGATGAAACGCAAAGTCAATCTACGCAGAAGTTGCATTCTGAAGGAGAAGTCAGATGAAATGCCACTGACCATTTTCTCGGCGTGCTAACGATACGGCCAGCTTGCCGGCTTACTGAGTGGTGAGTGTATGAGAGTCATATATTGATTTCAGATTTTGACAGATGCTGAAACACACGTGTGATGTATTCCATACAAATGTGATATAATTGGCGTAGTCGTTGGAATTTAAAGGTTCTTTTTGCTTTTTGTTTTTTTTTACTTCTTTTCCCATATCGTTTTAGCAATCTCTGATTTTGGATTACAAACACTTAACCTTCGAAGTGTCACGACTGCATTTCATATTGTTCTGAATATCATACTGAAGTCTGTGGGAAATATACCAACGAATAGTCTCTGGTTTCAAGCTATATAGAAGGTCATATAAGAAAGAATGCTATTACTACTATCACTACTCCATACACGTATCCATATTCTTCCGTCTTTCTCAATCTTTTTCCATAAATATAACACTGTATTTTAACATCACTCAACGTTTTCAGTACCTTTTTCATTTTCTTGTTCATTGTTTAGTTGTTCATATTTGTATTGTTCGATCTTCTAGAATGCATTGTCACCATTCAATGTTTCCACTTTTTTTTCATCTCTTGGTATTGTTGTATTTTATATCTCGTTCATCACGTGTTTTCTTATCATATTTTCGTCTACTTTTCTTAATACTATATCCATGTTACTTTATCCATGTCATATTTATTGATTCTATCTCTCCTTTTCTAGTTTTCTTTTTTGTTACGTTTCGTAAATGTTTTATCTTTTTCAACACAATTTCTACTATTCATTCAATATTCGAATCTTTATGTACTTCGTAATTTATATATTTTACTTTCATGATACATTCTTGTATCTATATACATACATATTGTAGTTTCACACTATATCTTTATATCTATGGCTATAGTTCAATAACCTGTCACTCATCATTTTTTTTTCCGCTGATATACATAGTCATAGACTGCACAACACCTACGCAATTTTCATCTTTCAGTTGCTTATCCTTACATACACTTTTTTTACCGCCTAAATTTTCATAACAGAAAATACTGCGTTTATATATTTCTCCATTTCCTCGTCGCTCGTTCTATACTGCATTTCTCCATTGCCTCAATAATAAACTAAATTTATATTTTCTCGTCATGTCTTCTCTCTACATGTTCTTCTGGTGATGCTGAAGTTATTAAGATTCCAATTCCAACAACTTTATAGCAAGATGTCTATCAGCTTCTATATCTTAATTGATAAGCAAAATAAACATTTCTTTCGATAGCCTGTACATACTGGTATTGCTTTACCGCTTTGATAAAAATAAACGCCCAACAAAATCTAATGTTTATGCTCTGAGCTTGGCACTATGCCAATCTCCAGTACATGATTACATAGTCTTCGACTCCTTTTCACTCTGTGGCTAGAGACACTTAAGATTGGCCAATATCCAAGCCACTTATTCAAGATTAATTGTTTCTTGCTTTCCCTTGAACACACGCTAATTTTTTTACTACATATTATTTGTTTTATAAAAGAGTTTAAAAAAAAAAAACATTTGTCTGGCTTTTACTTGCATATAAGTTTATTTTGTTGAAAACTGTTGCTGTGGATTTCTAGATTTTAATAATCTGTCTGAAACATATACATGTACAAAACATACATATTGCACAAGTAATTTAGTAATCAAATCAGTCAAATATTAGGAAAATGTTAGTATTAATTATTAATTTAGAATTTGATGTAATGAATATTAACTTCCATTGTCCAAATATTATACTGTTTTCATTCTATTTTTATCATATTGTATGGTTTTATTTCATTTGTGCTGTGTTGTGTTTACTTCTTTCTTTCTTCCATTCATTCTTTCTTTCTCTCTTTCTTCCTCTCTTTCTTTCTTTCCCTATTCTCCCCCTTCTATGTATGTAAGTATGTATGTGTGTATTTATATATGTATGTATGTATATATATATATATATATATATATATATATATATAAATGACACATAATTGAGCATATAAATGTATGTCTGTGTATATGTATATGTGTGTATATATATTTGTATATATGTATATACGCATTAATATATATGTGTGTGTCTACGTATGTATGTGCATATATACATATATATCTAACACATATGCATCTGTGCATGCATAAATATGTGTTTGTGTGTTTGTGTCTGTGTGTCTCTGAGCATTCGTGTGTGAGAACATGTATGTTGTTATTGGAAAATAATGTTTATTCCTTCATTCGCAGCTGCGACTGCAGTTCCACCAAATTCTGTTTACTGTCTGTAACCTTGTCACGTTCTTCGCGCTGATAAACAGATGATTTTGTCTAGTGAGGTGTCTCCTTGCCAGGGGTCAGTTTGTCTGCGGCATAGTATAAAGACATATTGTTTTTTGTCGATTCTGTTTAATACAAATCATAGTTTTAGCGCAACTCTTCAACAAGCAATGTAGCGTAAATGCATCTGCATCGGAGGTTCTAAACATGGTTATAGTTATATCATCGACTATTTAATTGCTTCTGAATCGGTAACAACTCATGATACACAATGGAACTGACCACACACTGATATGTATTTCTTTTGAATTTGAATTGGGTAGAGAGAATCAAAATTTCGTATTTAGGAGAAAATTGTTTATTTAAATTTTCAGGCTGGCATAAACCATATACTTGCAAACATTATCTGTCTTCAGATTAAACATTCTTGTACAAAATGTTTATTTTACAACAGAAGTTTTAAAACGGCATTTGGTTTGCTTTTTCGTGCATATAATTTAACATTGTGCAAATTCTGGCGGCGGATTTTATATGTACATCTGATTCGGAATGATTTACCTATAAAATAAGACATAAAGCATATAGAATAAAACATAAGCCATATAGAATAAGACATAAGACAAGAAATAACCAAGAAAAGACATGCTGAAAATATAAAATAAAACATTATCGCTTATTATGAATTTAGAATATAGAGAATAAAAGAAATATTATTAATCTCCATTGATGTATCAATATGCGCTTTCCATCGAATATGGCATCTCTCTTTCACACGCACAAGCCCGCGCACACACTCATACACACACATTGTGTATAGCCACCTTCGTTATTTTATAATTTTCACATAGCCATTTTGCTGAATCAGCCATTGATTCATATATAAATACTATATACTGACAATCGGGAGATAAACAAACCACCCAGCGATAGAATAGTCATCACTGATGAGCTTTACTGATGTGCGATGGAGTAGCCACAACTGATCTCGTTGGTTGTGGGGCTGTTATCTCGCTGACAGTATATGGAAATCTGTTTCTTTGAAGCGAAGGGTCTTTCACTCTTATTTCTAGCAATGTAGGTGCTACATTGCGTGATTGGTCACAATTAGTGACAACTGAATTTCTCCTTTTTTTCTTTTTATACTGCATATAGGCACTCCCTATTATTTTATAATTTTCACACACACACACATGCACAAACACACTACACACACACATACACACGCATACACACGCACATACACACACACATACACACTATTCAATTTCTTTTCTCCGTGTTTTTCTCCTTGTCTCCGTATTCTTTCTGTTGAAGAGCGTCGCTCGAAACGTCAAAGACTTTCCGTATTCCCGAGCGTCATACTAATACATCCGTTTGTTATTTACACCACCTGTCCTCGTCTGTTGTTGTTTTTTCGTACATTCTCCTACATATATATATATATATATTTGTATGTAAGTATAACTGCTTTTAATTACTTTTTAAAACCAAAATGATAATACAGGTCTATGGAAATTTCTGTTGCCTAGTATTTCAATATCTCAGGTTTAGAACGACATCTTGAGGAAGTAAAAAGAAAAAAAATGTGTTGTTGTCTGATTTGATGGACCCTTTTGCATTGCGATAGTAGCCAATCAGATGCATAGCTTCATTTATCCACAATATCCCCACGTTTCCTTCTGTAGCTATATTGAAAAGCGCGATGGCTAGGTGTAACCTTTCTGTGTTTTAAATTTTTTTTTTTTTGAGGAAAGAAGCATTAGCATAGAGTTGTTCTTTAGCCTAGATGCGTATGAGTCCAGTGCTACCTCTGTTATAGTGGAAGCGCAATGACCCAGTGGTTAGAGCAGCGGACTCGCGGTCATAGGATCGCGGTTTCGATTCCCAGAACGGGCGTTGTGAGTGTTTATTGAGCGAAAACGCCTAAAGTTCCACTTTAGGGGATAGTGGCGAACCCTGCTGTACACTTTCACCACAACGTTCTCTCACTGTTTCTGTTGTGCCTTTAATTCAAAGAGCCAGCCTTGTCAACTGTGTCACGTTGAATATCCCCGAGAACTACGTTAAGGGTACACGTGTCTGTGGAGTGTTCAGCCACTTGCACGTTAGTTTCACTAGCAGGCTGTTCCGTTGATCGGTTCAACTGGAACCCTCGACGTCGTAAGCGACGGAGTGCCAACAGCAACCTTTGTTATAAAACTCCTTCCATATTCTACACGGTTGTATACTCCACGCACGACCACAGGTATATATTTTCATCTTTAATCGGGCACTTGGGCAAAGCACATATGGTGCTGTTTTGACTTTGTCTGGTCTCAGGGAAAGGTTTGAGTGTGCCAGTCGTATATTCATACCAGTCTCACTTGTAGGCCGGTTATTGCACAAGTTGACTTGATTTTTAGTTAGAATGTGATATTTTCAAAATTATAAAACATTTCCTTCGATGTGTGGGCTTATTTAGATGTTCAGGCGTTGTCCTATCGTTTGGTGAAAGAGTATAAATAGCCATTATCCACCGAAGGTTTTTGGAATTATATGGTGTAATTATTTTCACTTCCTGCTTCGTTTCATTTACTGCGTTTGACGGTATTTGCAACTCCGCATATAAAGAAAAAACCCTACCTGCATGGGACAACAGATTTTTCAGATGCATTAAAGCTCCTGCCAATTCTGTATACTTACATAGCTTAATATATGTGAATATCTAACAATGTTGACATTATATCGTGTAGTCAAACTTAAAATGCAATACGTTTGCCAATTATCAGATTATCAAAATTAATAATTCGTAAGATATTTGTTTACAATGAAAATTCACCTTATATGAGAGTTCTATTTCACTTTTACCCACTCCACCATCGTAGTACTTTTGTAATCACAAATACAATCACCCTGTTTTATTATTGTATTAAGTCGTAACAAATAAGATAAATTAAGTATTCAAATAGACTCATTATGTGTATAAAATCTATTTTCCTGTTTGTATAAAACTAACTATGTATATTCTCTATGAATTTCTCCAATATTCCTGTCTCTCCAACTACATATTTTGTATAAATACATACATGCATACATACATGCATAGAAACATATATTCACACGCATATATATATATATATATATATATATATATATATATATATATATATATATATATATCACACATATATGCGTATTTGTATCCACGTATATATATATATATATATATATATATATATATATATATGCATACATATATATGCTTGTATGTATATATATATATATATATATATATATATATATATATATATATATATATATATATATATATATATATATATATATATATATATATATATATATATATATATATATATATATATATATACAATATATATATATCAATTTTTTTCTCCGTGTTTCTCTCCTTGTCTCCGTATTCTTTCTGTTGAAGAGCGTAGCTCGAAACGTCAAAGACTTTCCGTATTCCCGAGCGTCATACTACTATATACTTTTGTTATTTACACCACCTGTCCTCGTCTGTTGTTATTATTTGTATATTCTCCCATATATATATATATATATATATATATATATATATATATATATATATATATATATATATATATATACATGTATACATGTACATATATAGGTATATATACATATATAGATATATATATATGTACATATGTATATATGTGCATACATATACACATGTATATATGTACATATACACGTATATATACATATATATGTATATATATATGTACATATATATATGTGCACATATAAATATATATATTATATATTATGTGTGTGCGAGTGTGTATGTGTTTGTATTAATGCATATATATATAATTAATACATTCACATTTACTTGGAGAGAAAGAGAGAGAGAGATAGAGAGAGAGAGAGAGAGAGAGAGAGAGAGAGAGAGAGACTGATGCAGAGAGGGAGGAAGTGAATAAAAGTGTGGTAAGGAGAAAGAGAGACACGAAGAAAGGGAGTGTTCTTTATTGTTTTTCTCTTCTGTCTATTTAAAATGCAAATATTACCGTGCCTGTTTCTCTATATACAAACACTATAAACATTTGTTTGAATTCTGTTGAACGGTCTAGGTGGGGGTTGGGGGGGGGGGGTTGATGTCTGCAACGGAAACTGCTTAGAATTATAATCCACAAGCTATTTGTAAACTGCAATTAACGATATATCATATGTCATTGAATCGTTCCTTCTTTTACCATACATAAACAAATGTGTATGGATGTGTGATGGCGTGTAGAAATAGACGCTGAAGAATTGCATTTACGTCTAATTTCAGATTTTAATGTGAAACTAAATTCATCTTTCCTGAAGTCGAATTATTTTAATGATATCATAATATGGGAATGCTCATATAGTGAAATAGTCCTTTGCATTTACATTTTAGTATCTTTACAAGCATTCTCTCTGACCAACCTCTGGAGGAATTCTTTAGACTCAGGTTATACACCGAAACATCTCTTAACCCAGTCTGCCATCCCGCTTTTCAAACAGGGAAATAGATCTCTGGCAGTCAATTATAGCCCAATCTCGCTCACCTCCCACCTCATTAGAATGTTTGAAAGGGTGGCAATAGGTGAGGGATTACTTCACCAAACTATGAAATATGTCGATGAAAAAAATTTCACTATCTTGTTTACTGAAGATTGTATTTCAACCCAAAAATAGAGGAAGGGTAAGTTCGAGCAAAAAAAACAAGACAGGAATGACTGTTGCTTCCCAACCACATGGTGCTGCATTCAATCCAACTGCGTGGCATATTGGACAAGTGTCTTGTACCATTGCCTCGGGCCGACAGACACCTTGTGAGTGGATTTGATAGACGATAACTGAAAGAAAACCGTCGTATATATATATATATATATATATATATATATATATATATATATATATATATATATATATATATATATATATATATATATATATATATGCGTGTGTGTGTTTGTGTGTGCGTACATGTGTGCGTGCATATGTGTGCGCACGTATATGTTTTTTTTTTTTACCCAATCCACTCTTTGTTACGTCCTCATAACATAGCAGTTCGGCGAAATAATCTGAAAATACGAGTAATGCAGTCGATTCGAAAATCATTATTTGTAAATCTCACAATGAGAGATATTCAGCAACAGTACTTTGGAGTAAAATTGTTTGCCAACGTAACATAGTAGTGCACGGGCTAAATTACAGCAACATTCGTTCCAAACCAGGACTGCCATTTTATGTTGGCAAACAATCTTTACTGCAGTCGATTCATTCGACTAAGATCCTTCAAGCTGGTGCCTCAGCATGACTGCAATCTAAGACAAGTAAAAGAGAAAGCTAGGTTTAATAATATTGGCAATCTGAATACGAAGCGAGAAATTTTCAATGATAATTGTTCAGTACCGGAAAGGATAGTACTTAAACCTATTGTCTTGTCAGGACATTTAATGGGTAAAAGTGGCAAAAGAGAAATAAATCAGTATAAATCATAAAATATCTTCAACAAATTGCTGGTTGGTCGAAAAATCTGTAAAATGCTGTAATTTGTTTGAATTTTGTTCATAGTCCTGTCACCTTCTCGATATTAAGTTACCTAAACACATATCTGTCTCTTCCACGTGGAGTTTCCAAAATTTTCGCAAATATATAAAAAAGAGGAGAAATGAAATAAATAAAATAACAACAAAAACGATAGCTAACGTTACATAATATATTGCTCCCTTCTTGGTATACTAACAGTTTCTTGGTGTACTAACAGGAACAAGCCATTTGACACTATAACAGTATATCCATGTCTGTATGTACATGTTGACAGATGCCAAGAGCATCGGTAATATACATGTGCTAGGCATGACTTACGAACGATAGTACAATAAAAATCATAATACAATCGCAAGTGTGGAAAGGATTAAGCCAGCTACATATTCCTATATATGGGGGAATTCTGTTAGAAGATCACTATATTCGAATATGTATACATTTATTCAGTACACTCGAGGATTCTATAATTTGTTACAAAACATACCAGATGCCTTAATCCCTCGAAAGGAGACAGGACGAGAGGATATCAACACCAACATCAAATTTATGTTCTCTGAAAAAAAAAAATGTAAGATTGCATGCTCATGCACAACTCTTACACGTCGTAGTGAAAATCTATTGTGTATACTTACATTCTGTCTATGTTTCTATACATATATAACATTGTTTTCTTATTTTTGGCACAATGCAAGTAATTTCTTTGGTGGGGGGTAGTCGATTACACCGACTCCACTGCTAAACTGGTAGCTATCTCATCAACCTCAGAAGGGTGGGAGCTAAAGTCAACTACGGCGGCATATGCACTCACAACGTAAAGACCAACAAGGCGCTAAGCATTTTGTTTGGTGTTCTAGCGAATCTGCCAGCTTGCCGGCTTAAACATATGTAATATTGATCACCAAATATGCAATTTTTTTTACGTATGTCTTCACAAGAATGTGTGTGTATATACTGTTTCACTGAAATGACTAGACCGTTAGATGCTGTTATACACCGCAAGCCACAATGTGTTTCGAATTCTTTCTTGATTTCTCCGGGTTTTTTTTTTCCATTTTGACTGATTCATATTTCCATCGTTGTGGAAAAATTCTAAGTGGTGTTTTTGTGATCACTTTCATACCACACAGCAACTGGACGGGTCCACCTGTTGTGTGTAAACCTTGTGACGTGATCAGCTCAGCGATACTTGCGCTCTGTTCTTGAATTATCTTAATTCGAATATGTTTTCGGTGTACACACACACGCTCTCTCACACACACAGATATATATATATATATATATATATATATATATATATATATATATATATATATATATATATATATGCACTAAATTAATGGAACATGAAGCTTGTAATCAATCATCGTAGATTTAGTATCAATTAAAAATTTTCTCATTCTTTCAGACATCTTTCGAAAGGCTTGAAACGACACCCACCTAAACTTCCCTAACGTTGCACATTTCTTAGAGGTGTTTATTTCATTACAAACACATAGAGCATAGATTACAATTATTCCGAAATAAATCCGTATTAAGAACTACTACAGTGCTTTATAATGCCTGTATCGCTTTATTTGTTGAACCTATAAATCAGTTGTCTAAATGATTGACACAGGATTATTGAGGATATTTTTAAAAAATACATTTACATTCGTTAGGTTGCATTTAAGAGATAATTACTAAACATCTTACAAAAGTAATTACAAACATATGAGGGAGCTCGCTATCTCAAGTCATGATTTACATAATACGGCAAGCAATTTTTCTACTTATATTCATAAGTGAACGTTAGCAATGTGTATAAGTCAAACAAAAATGCTGGGACGTAACCCTTGCAAGACAAAATACGTGTTGGCAACTTCATATATAAAAATTGGAATACGTTTATTGCAATATTGTATATTTCAAGGATTTTTTAATGCAAATTATAAACAAAAATTAGTGATACACGGGCATATGGCGTAGTGGCGTAGAGCGTGGGCTATTAACCCCAAGATTCCGAGTTCGATTCCTGGCAGTGACCTGAATAATAATAATATTGAAATGTACCTTAGGAATGAGAGCTAAGGTTCGAAATTTCCACAAGACATCAGATGAAGGCTGGAATGTATATCAGCCGAAATGTTGTGTTAACAAGAAAAAAAAGATGAGGATAAATATTCGTCAAACGTAAATAAAGTGAATAATGTGAAAATTGGTGAATTTGGTAGCTTAAACTCTGCATAGAGTCACCGCTTGTAATAAGTTCATAAGCGCTATAACAATCTTTATTGTAATTGTTTTTAGTTACATACAAAAATAATTAGAATACTGATAGTCTTGAAGCTCTGCATAAACATCGTAGCAATTGCAGTTTAATGCATCACTTTATTTACAATAATTATGTTAATTAGTACTATATTTTGAACAAGAAAAACAAATTTCTCCGGAATACAAAAGCAAAAAGAAAATTAGAGTAAAATTTAATTTGAAGTTTTACATTTTTTGTTTATCATTTTAACACATTGTCGCATTGTATGTTCTATGCTGCTTAAATTGAACAATCAGTCTGGATACAGCAAGAAACTCAGGGAATCACCATTTGCAGAACAAGTGTGCAGGGTACTTTTAAAAGCGTTTAATCAAATTAGTCTGAATTTATTCTATTCTACTCTAGCCACAAGGCCTGAAGGTTTTAGGGGAAGGGACCATTATATCGGCCTCCACTACGCAACTGGTACTTAATTTCTCGACCGCGAAAGGATGAAAGGCAAAGTCGACAACGGCGGAATTTAAACCCAGAACGTAAAGAGAGACGAACTACCGCTAAGCATTTCGACCAGCGTGCTAACGTTTCTTATTTTTTTATTTCCCACAAAGGGCTAAACATAAAGGGGACAAACAAGAACATATAAAGGGGTCAAGTCGATTACATCGACCCTAGTACACAACTGGTACTTCATTTATCGGCCCCAAAAGGATGAAAGGCAAAGTCGACCTCGGCGGAATTTGAACTCTGAGTGTAATGGTAGAGGAATTACTGCTAAGCATTTCGTCCGGCGTGTTAACGTTTCGGCCAGCTCACCGCCTTTAATTAGTGTGAATTTATTGTAACATCTATATATAGCTTTCGTATTAATATAGAGACACACATGTGGCTTAAACAATTAAAATAATTTAGTATCATTTAAAGAAATACATGTTGGTCTGTTTGTAAATAAATATCAGTCATCAATACATCTGCATCTTTATCAGCCTTCGCTTCTACTTGTGACTATTGCTCGCCTAATAACATCCGTTTACCTAAATTAACATCTCTTATATTTCATCTATGATTTATTTTCTCACTATGACATATGTTTAGATGTAATTTTATGCACGATAATGCAACATTTATATTTTATCTACCTGGTGATTTCTGTTGGATAGACGCTAAAGTTCAACTCTGTAACATTGTATACAATTGTAAGCATATATCCTAATCACTTTCACCAACTTTGCCGATTTAGAGTAGCCAATCATTCGTCCACTCATTCTATGACTCTCTCTCCTTCTCTATCTGTCTCTGTACTTCTGTGTCTCTGTCTCCCCGTACACTCACGTATATACATATGAATATACACAAACATATGCAGGCACACTCGCATACATATGCATCTATCTTTAATTCTCTTCCTCTCTGTCTGTCTGTCTTTCTATCTGTCTGTCTGTCTGTCTTTCTATCTATCTATCTCTCTCTCTCTCTCTCTCTCTCTCTCTCTCTCTCTATATATATATATATATATATATATATATATATATATATATATATATATACACACACACACACACATATATATACATATATATATATATATATATATATATATATATCGTATTATATCGTTTCGCTTAGTTGTATATAAATCCGGTTTAGTAGTTGTGGAGAGCTGCGCGTGTATACAAGGGAGTTAATTACAATGAAGAACCCATCTCATATCAGTAGCCAGATAGCTGATACAGAGAATCTAAACAAAAACATAAGATGTAATATAAAAATAAATACATGACACAGATACAATGTCAATTACTGATACTGTTAAATATAATCGTAAAAGACCATAAAAAAAAACATATCGACATAGCTTAAAAACCTACAAGTCAATCGTACAATGAAATTGACCTTTAGATGTTGTCAAAACAAATAATGCAACATTGCTCATACACATACAGAGATAGATACACATTTAAACTGTAATTCAAAGGGTCAGCCTTATCAGTGTCACGCTGAATATCCCCGAGAACTACGTTAAAGGTACACATGTCTGTGGAGTGCTCAGCCACTTGCACGTTAATGTCACGAGCAGGCTGTTCCATTGATCGGATCAACTGGAACCCTTGTCTGTTTGGCTATATGAGTGCGTATTGTTATGAATATTGTTAATCATTATTACAATATTACTGTTGTTGTAGTTATACATAGCACTGTTTGTTTTCAGTTTACACCGAGTGGGACGGGTCTTTAATTGTTGTATATACGTGCCAAGTCAATGACCTAAGCAAAATATTCTCTCCCTTTACTTTCATCAAGTTTCGTCAAGTTTCGTTGGTACATTTAGATCAGTTCGAACGTTTTTCAAATAAATTTTACTATCTATATTGTTTCTCAAAAATTAATAGTATTGGAAATGGTTTTCTCTGAAAGAAACAAAGCAATAGACAGTTATCAACATAAATTTAATTAACCCCACTGTCCAGCCACTATTATCAGTAAGATTTGGACGAACTCCAGCTTATTTAAATAGACCAAAATTTATATAATTCTTCTTAAAGGGAACACTGTCCGTGAGAATTTACATATATCGGAATGTAATATTAATTTAGAAGGAAACAGATAAATCGGAATAGAGAAAAAATACTTATTTACTATAGAGATGTGATCAATATCAGATAGCTAGGCTGCCTTACAATATTGTTTAAACAGCGTTTGGTTGATCATACCGACACACTGAGAAGCCAGACAAAATGTTTAATGTATTCGGCATTTTCCTTTCTTTTTCTCGATTTCCGCCTGGGTCGATTAATCAAATGCCACTGATATATAGATGTTGATTCACAACACTCTACACCTATCCATCAGATATTGAACTCCTGCTAGTGAGAGGAAGATATTGTACGTCTGCTAGTCAAAGGAAATGTCCAATCCTCACGGGCGTTGGACTTTACAGAACATTATCAGGAAACTTATAAGTTTCTTCACTTAAAACAATATCTGATTATATATATATATATATATATATATATATATATATATATATATATATATATATATATATATATATATATATATATATATATATATATATATATATATATATATATATATATATATATATATATATATACACATATATATATTCTCCAAGTTTTCTCTCTGCATAATGTATTTTCTATCATTGAGCTGCCACATCAGAATGTTGTTTTATTAGAGATACTAAGATACACCAGTTGTAAAATATATTATCTTTGTTAATACGACTAAATAATCCGCAGACAAATCATTGATTCTATCATTATATTGACTGTATTAAGTCAGTAATGTGACATCCTAATATTCTTGTTATTTAATGTCCCATCACGGACTTATCATTGAGATGGACGTATTAAATATGTAATATATACTCATTAAAATCTACAATATGGTATCTGCTCAAACATATCACGGTTCATTTAAGCTGACATATATTAAGTTATAAATTCACTCATTATTGTATATCACTGATGTGCCACAAAAGGAAGGCAGTGTGATAGTATAACATGTACTGAAAACTTTAGTTAGTTCCATTCCCGTTCATAATTCTAAGTTAACTTCTAGACATTTAAGTCATAACACAGGGCTCCATAAATTACCTTTTCAATTTGAAAATTTAGAAAAACTAAAAATAACTGCAACTCAGCAGGAGGCGTGTAACGAATTGGGTACACGTGGAAGCATTCTGATGTTTCCAATAAAAGTTTGTTTGGCTCTGTTTTCCAATAAGCTCTGCCGAGTTTTCCTCATTATACTTTTCTGAATTTTTCAAATTCTAAAGTTAAATTCACGGACAAGTATTATTCCAATCTGAGAAATACTGATATAAGCTTCATTCGACCTTTCTCCTACCTCAGTATATATCTTAATAAAGTAATCGTGTATTTTCCTGGCCCCACATATCCCTGTAATACAGCTGATTTTAATCATTAACCGATTGGAAATTTTTGTGCAGAGGAGAAACAATTTTAAAAATGATTACAAAATATGTCCGTGTATATTCGTTATGACACCATTAAGTTTTAAATATTCAATACATGTAAGTGAAACCATCATCAGCGGTTTCGCTTCCTGTTAAATAGAACGATGATCTGTAACATGTAGTACATTGTATTCACAATTGAGTCAAATAGTTATATCGGATATCAGCTGATATGTCGGGAAGAAATGGCAGACGGCTGAGAAATGCAAGCATATCAAAAAGGGTGACACTTCTATCTGCATAATCATAATCAGGTATACAACCACTATTAAATATATCGCTTATGTATTACCTACGGATTAACTAACGCAAAAGTATTTTTGAAACATTGAAATATTCCTGTAATGACAAGGAGAAAATCAAATTATAATCGGTACACATTAGGGACTCCCGAAGAATAAGGAAGATAATTTCATAAAAAAAAAAAAATTATTTGCTAAAGAACAGTTTGATGTATGACTAAAGACAGGATACACCAAAAGGCTAGGTTTCGATGTACATGACATCAGGCTGCTTTTGTTCATCAGAAATACAGGATTTACTGAATAAACTTATACAGAGATAAAAAGAAAAGTCTATACACCAATGTAGTGTAGAGTGGTCATTCTCATCGTTCCACGTCTGGTCTTTTTGTCATTAAAAACTGTTTCAATTATGTGTATATATATCTGTAAAAATATGTCACACTTATTCAGTAGCCATGATAAAACTCCGAGTTTCGGATGCGTAACTTATTCCGTAGGTAACACATTAGCGATATATTTAATAGTGGTTGTATACCTAATTATGATTACGCAGATATCAGTGTAACCCTATTTGACATGCTTGCATTTCTCAGCCGTCAGCCATTTCTCCCCGACATATCAGCTGATACCCGATATAACAATTTGACTCAATTGTGAATACAATGTACTACATGATACAGATTATCGTTCTATTTAACAGGAAGCGAAACTCGGAGTTTTATCATGGCTACTGAATGGGTGTCACATATTTTTACAGATAAATTCCTCTATTTGCATAATATTGAGGTCTCTTTCTTTCTTTTGTTGTCCTTCCTCTCAAATATATATATATATATATATATATATATATATATATATAAACTTACTTCGAAATGGAAGCATCGTAATCAATTAAATAATGCATGCATATATGGGTACAGAATGTCAACAACGCTTCAATTAACATTAAAGTAGATAAACAGCCACCAGCTGATGAAGAGTCCTTTCTCTGTGTTTACTTGTTCTGTTCTTCATTTTTTTCTCGTTGTTTACGTATTTTATGTCATTTGAACCATTGGTGACACCCTGTACTCACGTATGCATGCATATACATATGTATATATATATATATATATATATATATATATATATATATATATATATATATATATATATATATATATATATATATATATATATATACATATATATGCATGTATGCATATATGTATATATATATAATAATATAAATAATATATACATATATGCATATTTTCATACATATATGTGCATACCTACATCTATATGTATACATACATGCATATATAGTTACAGGACATCAAAAACACGTTAAACACAATGAGACATTGAAACATAGAAAACGAACATTTTCCGAACAACGAAAAATACAAACTGAGAGACGAGACATACAACGTAAAGAGTATACCCCTTCATCAGTTGTCCTTGTTCCATCTAATTCGCGTTTCGAAGGCAACGACAATACGCGACGCGACTTCGTTGAAACACGTCTTCCCGCAAAGCAAATTAAATAAAAATTTTGGGTTTTTCCAGAGGGTGAAAGTGTTAACAAGACCAGGACAGTCAGAACAAGACAGTAAAAACAAATGGTGAGGGCTGTTGAACCAAGACGATAGAAAAATTATTATGAACTCTAGGTAGACGAGCCATGAGAGAAGAGATAGAAATGTATGTATGTATTTATGTCATTTGAACGGTTGGTGACGTAACGTACTCACATATGAATGCGTACATATATCTATATATATATATATATATATATATATATATATATATATATATATATATATATATATATATATATATATATATATATATATATATATATATATATATATATATATATATATATATATATATATATATATATATATATATATATATATATATATATAGATATAGATATAGATATATGTACGCATTCATATGTGAGTACGTTACGTCACCAACGGTTCAAATGACATAAATACATACATACATTTCTATCTCTTCTCTCATGGCTCGTCTACCTAGAGTTCATAATATTTTTTCTATCGCCTTGGCTCAACAGCCCTCACCATTTGTTTTTACTGTCTTGTTCTGACTGTCCTGGTCTTGTTAACACTTTCACCCTCCGGAAAATATATATATATATATATATATATATATATATATATATATATATATATATATATATATATATATATATGTATGTATGTATGTATTTTTGTATCTCTCTCTCTCTCTCTCTCTCTCTCTTTCATTATCTAACTCTGTTTTCTTCCCTCTCTTTATATTTATCATTTATATGAAACTCCTGCAGTTAAATTTATTGTAAGCCTAATAATGTCATATCCCTCCTGCTGTGCAGAGGGATATGGTACACAATGTGTCTCATAATGGCTGTTTCTTCAATATGTAAAAATAATTTTTCATGCAGCATCTTAGGAGGTTAATTATATCAATATATAAATGTAGGAAACATGAAAATAAATCAGTCACAAAGTTTATTGATACTGTTCATATCTTATTCTTTTTTCATTCGAATGCGAGACAGATTTCCTGAACTCTTTGATGAAAAAGACTGTAAATTCTATTGTTTATCAAATAACACAAAATTCTATTATGCTGTTACGAGATAACAATTATCACAGTATATGATAAGAGAAACGCCTGAATTTGCAGTTAAAAAGTATTATGTAAAGCGTGTGTATTGTTAGGTAATATTAGCTCTGTTGTTTTTTATGGTTTATGAATAATATATCTGTGATAATATTTATGTCTGATCAAAGATGAAGATCTGCTTTATTAAAGTATCATACTATAACAAATACAAATATCAAAATATTTGACCAATGCCTGTTGTTGAGTGGCAGAATGTTTAAAAGCAAATATACCTTCACACGAATATGTGAACCATATTCCACAGCATCCCTCTTTAAATCACTATCTTTATATATTTATGTCTGTGTATATCTATGATTGCTTGTATATATTTATGCGTGGGTGTATATGTATATCTGTATAGACACAAAAATGTGCGTGTGATGTATGTGTGTAGTTGTGTGACTGTATACGTGTGAGCGTGTGCGTGTGAATATGTATGTGTATATAGAGTCGTGAATATGGAGTCAGAGATACAGAGAAATAATTTCCTTCAAGTTGTCGCCAAACTAGTTCAATGCTTTGTGATATTGAAGATAACATCGTAACAACGAATATGCTATTGTATTCACCTTAATATGATGAAAGCAAATCAGAGCTGCACATGTTTTATAACTCAATATATAGCAATGTAATGCTTGGTTTATTTTGTGAAAGATATGCTTTAACCGTTACGGCAGCAAACACACACACACACACACACACACACACACCCACACACACACACACACACACACACACACACGTGCACACACCCTCATGCGCACATACAACGCTCAAACTCACGCCTACAAACTCACGAATACACACGAAGACAGACAGAGGGAGAGACAAGCAGTGGGAGCAAAAGACTAGAGTGAGAGACAGGGAGATGCAGAGTGAGTGAGGAGTCATATACCCTCCCATATATATATATATATATATATATATATATATATATATATATATATATATATATATATATATATATATATATGAATATATATATATATATATATATATATATATATATATATATATATATATATATATATATATATATATATATATATATATATATATATATATATATGAATATATATATATATATATATATATATATATATATATATATATATATATATATATATATATATATATATATATATATATATATATATATATATATATATATATATATATATATATATATATACATATATATATATATATATATATATATATATATATATATATATATATATATATATATATATATATATATATATATATATTAGATTGCATAGTCGTAATGAAGATGAAAAGCAGTGAAACTATTTCATACAGAAAGTAAACTATCAAAATCTTATATATATAAAGTTCAGAGTTCATTTTTCGCGGTTCATATAATATATAGGTGCACTGACTTTTTTTTTCGAAATTAACGGGCTCCTAGTCATAGATAATTTTACATTTGGGCTTCTCTCAATATTTGATAAATAAATATGCTTATATATACGTATACAAATCTCTCTCCCCATCTCTCTCTCTCTCTCTCTCTCTCTCTCTCTCTCTCTATATATATATATATATATATATATATATATATATATATATATATATATATATATATATATATATATATATATATATATATATATATATATATATACATATATATATATATATATATATATATATATATATATATATATATATATATATATTCGTATGTGTCTCTCTACGTATATGTGAGGGTGTTTATATCTATATACGGGGTGGCCTTGGTACGCATTGTACGGTGGAACATATTTGTCTCGCACACCGTTATGCAATAAACGTGATATCATTCATATCACTCATATTTTGAGTTTTACTTTCTAATGCACGTCGCTATGCTCATATGAATTAGTTCATATTAAAGATACTATAGTTACGATATGTCTATCAAACAATTTACAGCTCTGCTTTATATACCTATGAAATTACATAATTACACACGCACACTCACGCACATACAAAAGTATATATATATATATATATATATATATATATATATATATATATATATATATATATATATATGAAGAGAGAGAGAAGGAGAGCGAGAGAGCGAAGGAGAGAGATGGGTATACTGTTGCCATGCTGGAACACCAGATTGAGGAATTATAGTTGAAAAGTAAATTCCAGTCGTTAGGACATTTTAAGCCCGGTCTCCTTTTTACCGAGCCAGTATCATAGCTCCCCATTGCTACAACTAATAGCTTCAAGGTGTGTGTTAGTAATCCGATTGTTGGTCCATGATAGACAGCTTTGATTATCAATATTACATGGTATTCGGCTGTTATACGTTCAATCTTTCATTTGATAATACGTTAGTGTTGAGTCATGCGATATCTTTGGGAATGTATACAAGTTATCAGGCAAGGCATACTCTTCCAGGACCTACTTTCCAAATCTAATGATGTTATCTGTCTAGTGTATGTAGGCTTTTCATATGCATACAGATATATGTGTAAGTATATTGCATATATGTATACATGTGTATGTACAGTATGCATATATATATATATATATATATATATATATATATATATATATATATATATATATATATATATATATATATATATATATATATATATATATATATGAAATAAAAAATAGGGTTTGAATGATAGATAGTGTATAGAGGAGTATAGTATTTCAAAGAGGTCCAACTCTGTTTTACGTTTTATTTATATTCTTATAAAATTAATGTGGGATATAGAATATGGAATATATAATATAAATAGTAAAGCGAATTGAAGTATTGAATGTCTTATTGAATATAGGAAATATTGAGTATTAAATATATATAAGGACTATATATATATAAGATATATATATATATATATATATATATATATATATATATATGGGAGAATATACAAAACATAACAACAGACGAGGACAGGTGGTGTAAATAACAAAAGTATATATTAGTATGACGCTCGGGAATACGGAAAGTCTTTGACGTTTCGAGCTACGCTCTTCAACAGAAAGAATACGGAGACAAGGAGAAAAACACGGAGAAAAAAAATTGAATAGTGTTCAGTCAACGGTCAATATGTATACATGTACACTGATCAATGCCAACGAAAAGGCACTGGGCATCAATGTATGTAGGAAAAGAATTCAGGTGTATGTGTACGAGCAGCCTATCCCATAAATACTATAAGATATTTTTATATAAGAATAGTTATATGAAAAACTCCTATGAGAAAAAGTGAAAAGAGACGTAATAATGTCTTATGGCTATAAATAGATTGAAAGAGATATGATCTAAGAAAATAAAAGAATGAGAAAAGGAAAAGACAGATGAGTTGTGGGGGAAGAATGTGAAGAAACCTCGCCTCCACGTTCACTGATGTACAAACCTATCTTCTAGTAGAGAGAATTATAAACAAAATCAACGCAAGTTCCTCGAGTTAAAATAATCAATTATATTTTCTTTATACTTTGATTTGTTGGAAATAGGAGCAGCTAATCCTATGAGCGAGCAAATCGAGTTTTCAGTTTGTTTTAGCTATCAAGTTTAAAGTCATTCTGGATCAATGTCTTTAGCCCTGACGCTTATAGTTTTTGTGTCATTTTTCTTAAATTCCGATCCGCTTCTCTCTGGTTGCATTTTAGTTTTAAAATGTATTGGTTTCTTTTGAAGTATCATCTATATATATATATGTATATACTATAGAACTAAGGAAGCAATTTTGTGAAATAGGAAAAATTCGAAACCTATATGATAAAACTTTTATGCGCATTTGAAGTTCCAGCGCAAATTCTAAAGCGATTCTAAGCGTAATTGTATGGTAAGAAGCTTGCTTCTCAACATGGCCCCGAGTTCAGTCCTTCATACACTTGGGTTCAGAGACTTGCCCAATTGCACAAGGTGCATTTGGGCAAGTGTCCTCTACTATAACCACAGGCCAACCAAATCCTTGTGAATGGATTTCGTGGACGAAAACTGAAGATATGTACGTATGTATCTATGTGTGCATGTCTTTACGTGTATGTCTGTCCGCCACCACCGCTTAACAAGTGGTGTTGCTGTGTTTACTTCCCAGTAACTTAGTGTTTCGGCAAAAGAGAGCGATACAATAAATGCTCGGCTTTGAAAAAAGACAAGTCTTTCAGACGATTAAAACCCTTCAACGCGGGTCTCAGCATGGCCGTAATTAATGGGCATAGCGATGTATTAAATCTCTATAACTTATGTCCAAAGAATATTGTTATCAATATTATTATAAAGTTGAACTTACATTATAAAAGTACAGTGCGATGCAGCCAACCCCCACTAAAACAAAAAATAAAAACAACTGGTTCACTAGTTATCATTATTATTAAGTGGCTGGCATAATATAATAGGAGGTTCTTTACCATATATTTATGTACGTATGTATGTATATATCTCTTTAAGTTTTAACAAATTCAAATATAAAAAAAATCTCTAAACGAGGTATAAACAGTAGCAGCACGACATCGTGAAGTATATTTGCCACCTAAATGTGGCTAACCCTTAAGGGTCGATGTACTGTAGCTTGTAGTCCCAGTAAGACATCTCCTACAGCTGACTATTTACACACTATCTGTGCCCTATCAGTATTTGCAAAGGGAAGTCATGTTTCCCATCTGCAGCCTGACGTAATACGAACGGAGCCGAGTTTCTGGGTATTGATCCGTCATCAGCGTGTGGCAACCACCGGTTTGCGATGTGAAGTGGTTCCTAGTGCAAATACATACACATTTTTCCAGTGATGAAAAGTCATTGATTTCGTGTGTAACACGTGATAATGGAGATGGGAGCGATTGCTTCCATTTGCAAATAGTGATAGGGCACACTGTGTCAATAGCCAGCTGGAGGAGATGTGTTCCTGGGGCTACAAGCTACAGTAGCATCGACCCTTAAGGGTTAGCCACATTTTGGTGGCAAATATACTTCACAAATTCAAAAATTTACGTCCACTCACCTAACGGTTCGACAAGACATATCAATGGTATAAGTACCAGGCTTAGACATAACAATTCCTGGGGTCGATTCACTTAAGAGAGTGCCCCAGCATGGCAGCAGTCTAATGAATGAAACAAGTAAAAAAAGATATTTATACATTTATATAATTGTGTATACATAATTTTATGTGTGTTTGTTTACAAGATTGTGTGTGTGCGTGTGGTCGATGTATATGATTTTGTGAGCTCATGTACGTATATATATTTGCATGAATATCGATGTATGTGTTCGGAGTGTGAAAATGTGTAAGAATGTAGGACGTATATCAAATATGAAGAGCAACACGACAATGAAAATATTAATTAAATTGTCGAATATTCCAAAAAAAAAAATGCACATTTTAAGATAAATAAACTACATCGACAAGACAATATTAGCACTATATAATTGCATAAACAATAAATTTTCGTCAAAATTTACCCAAGTAGTATATACTAGAACTGCACTGTAAGATAGAAATTGCTGATCCGAAACAAAAGCTAATCAATTATACGGAAAAAAAAAATTGGCAGACAGATTTATCTAGGAATTAAATAAACACCTCCCCACATCAAAGCACATTGAAGCTGTCAGCAAATATATAACGTGACAATAATCGAGTGAAATTATATTACAAAACTAATTACAGTATTCTAATTAGGATAAGTATATACACTATACAGACCTGTACACAACTACCCACTGTCAGACATTATATAAACAACGTCTTCGCATGTTCAAACTAAGCGTTGAAAGTATCAATCTATCAATCTCAAAGGACCTGCGTATGGAATTGGAGCGGTTTCTATCACTCTTGAGGAAATCATATCCTACCTCTCTCTTTCTCTTTAACGCACACACATGTACGCACAACATTCTAGTACAGGCGTACTTGTAGATGTATACAAACATGCACATACATATATAATTTGATATATTGAAATAGTATTTATCCATAACATTTAAACAAATTAATTATACATGTTTGTATTTTAATTAATTGTTCTATAAATGCTGATGCTTGCATTATAACTGATGAACGCTATAGACAGAAGTGAAAGAGCTGTGAAATTTATTTTGATATTATGCACACACACATACTTGTATAGTATAATGGCTAACAATGAGACTGAGTACACATCACCGTATTTGATGGATATATAGTCTTATTTGTTGAATAACAAAACTACCAGTGGACCACTATTCTTAAGTCTCCCGGGGTCGATTAGTTCGACTAAAGGCGGCACACCAGAATGGCCACAGTCGGATGAGTGAAGCAAGTAAAAGAAAAAGGATAAAATAATACATATATATATATATATATATATATATATATATATATATATATATATATATATATATATATATACAGAGAGAGAGAGAGAGATAAACAGACAGACAGACAGACTGACAGACAGATATACAGACATACAGACAGACAGACAGACAGGCAGACAGACATGCAGACAGAGAGGCAGACAGACAGACATATAGATAGATAGATAGATAGATAGATAGATAGATAGATAGATAGATAGATAGATAGATAGATAAGTGTGTGTTTGTGCATATTTCTTTACAGCCATGGTTTTCTTACTAGTTAGTATATACCCCAACAATATTTTAACTGTTCTATATTTAAGACATAAGGAATTATGTACATTATTTACATTATCGAATCCAGGTTCGAAATTTCCCCTAGACACCTGAAGAATGCTGGAGGGTATATCAGCCGAAACGTTGTGCTAACAACAAACAAGATGAAGACAAATATCCGTCGAATGTAACTGATGTAGATAATATAAATAATGAATATTTCAACTGTTAGTAATGTTACGTATGTTTATATACATACATGCAAACTTATACATAAAAACCACGCGCGCAGCCACACCTACCCCCACACATGTATATGCTTCAACACACGAACTCACATAAAGAATCTTGCAAATCCCAAAACTAAATATATATATATATATACATATATATATATATATATATATATATATATATATATATATATATATATATATATGTGTGTGTGTGTGTATGTGTATGTGTGTGTGTGTGTGCGTGCGTGCGTGTGTGTGTATATATATATATATATATATATATATATATATATATATATATATATATATATATATAAATGTATGTGTATATATGTATTTATGTATGTATGTATATATGTGCGTGTATGTATCTGCGTGAGTTTCATTGTGTGTTAAATTCAGGATCGTTAATGAATATGTACAACTGTAGAAAATGCAAGAAAATTGGAATCTGATTATATTCAAGAATATATCTAATATTCTATAAACATTTCAATCGCTTTGTCTTATTACAAAGAGTAGTGCAGCATATAAGATTTTATTGTATGTATTAAAGAAATACATAATATTTCTAGGATTAAATTAACAGCAGGAAAGATTATAATATACCCATTAGAGGCAGTTACTCCTTAGTAGTGCATAAGCTTGTGAATTCAATTTATAGAACCAGATTTTGAGAATCTATTGTTTTCTGCATACTTATAACTTCCGACCAATGCATTATTAGCGAAGTATTATAGAAGTGGTCTCTTTCGTTCCTTAACTCTTATTCAAATTATACAATGGCTTTCAAACGTTATTTACAAAATCTGCTACATCAATGCTAGTGATATTAAACTAACTTTCTCAGATGCCGTCTTCTTGGATGAAGTATAAATGATTTGAGTGTTTCTGTATATAATACAGTTGCATATAGACCCGCTGTCTCAATAGACTCTAGTTCACTCACTCCAGTTGTGTGTGCTTTGGCTGAATTGTCAACAGATTCTATTATGTACAGCATTACTTCCTAGAAGAATATGATAAAAATAGCTCTGGTCAAAAAATGATAGGAATAGAGTATTATATATGACCTAATTCTTGTGTTAAGTGTCGGTGCTCAGTTTCAGTGTATTAATTGATTACAGCAAACTGTATCTGTTGCGTGTTTCTGTTTGATTACGAACTTGATTTTATAGTCAATATCATAAATGAACCCTCGCTCACCGGTAACATTTCCACTTATTTCATTTTTTCGTTTTCTGAAATTTTCGTTGCGCCTTGCAACCTTTTCAGAAAATGAACCCAAGACATCTTCTAAAGAATCGACCTATGATAATCTCTTCTAGGTTCGTCACGTCTAAGCCGTTTCTTTAAGAGTGTCTGTTTCGGCCATTCTTCAAAAGCAGGAAGAATCCTGCAGCTACTGGTTGACTATCATGAGTAGAATACACCAATTTCATTCAGTTTCCTATCATTGTGCTCGCTGGATGTGTGTTAATGAACATAAGTATTCAAATATTATATGTGCGGGTGTTTTGGGAATCAGTTTACATGCGTCAGTGAAAATCTATGAATTTAACATCGTTATGTAAAGGGACTCCTCTTCATGATCTCTATCTCTCTCTTTCTCTCTCTCTCTCTCACTCACTCCATTTCCTGTTACACTCTCTCTTTCTTTCTCTCTCTCTCACTCCCACTCTCACTCCGAAAAAGTGAAAGTTAATTCCATGATCAGGTTAATTTTGCCTAATTTTTCCTCCTGTTTAAGAGCACCTTCTCCGTTGATTTTACCTTAGATATGAAATATCTTCACAAACATTCCGGTGAATGCAATACATATAAATCTACAGTGTATTTTTTATTTCTAATTGGACTCACAAACGTGTTCACATTCTTACCAAGTTGGTAATAACCAGATGCAGCTTCTCACAGTCGATCCTTCTCCAGTACGTTCGGTTCAGCAAGCTCGGTCCTTTCACTAGAGATTACATAAACAGACCGACCCAAAACCTACCTATTAATGGGAATTGAATTTCTTAAAATTTTGCATAAGGATTGTTGGATTTACCTGTTATTCATGAAGATTTACCTGTTATTGATGAAGATTTACCTGTTATTTGTATTCTACATACATATACTGATATCTTCTTGCTGGGAATTTAACCTTATTCTTTTATACTGAGAGCTTACTTGATATCTGCCAGGATTTTTAAATCCTGATTTTTCTTTTAATCCCAATTTTTCCGTCTAAAATACGTAAAAATGAAAACCTCTTTTTCACAGATATATTTACCAAAATTGCATGAAAATATCTTCAAATACTATGGAGTAAATTTATTTAATAATCTCACCATTGGCTACAACCACTGTCTCCAGACGACTTCTGCAACTCTTCTGGAGGTTTTCCTTCTTTATGTTGGTGAATGCTGTAATACATCCTGGCCTTCAGTTAATCTTTGTTCTTTTGTTGGTCTCTCGTTCAACTGTGCCCTACACATAATAACCAAGAGGCTCTAGTCTAGGGAGTTAGGTGACAACATGCTAGGGGTAATGGGGTCACGGAAATTGCCTGTCAGTCATGACTGTGTTCTCCTAGTTGTGTGGCATTGTACAGGGTCCTGTTTCCAGACGTAGTGTCTTCTAGCAACCAGCCTCTTGAACCAGGGCGGCAGTACCTCCTCGAGGCACTTGATGTAGCCCGCGTTAAGTTGACAGCATACAACTACTTTATATATATATATATATATATATATATATATATATATATATATAGTTGTATGTTGTCAACGTAACGTGACAGTCCCAAGAAGGGAATCATACTACTGCTATTGAGCCCAAGGAAGCGGTGCAGTTTCCTAGGGTTAAATAGCAGTAGTATGATTCTCTTCTTGGGACTGTCACGTTAAGTTGACAGCATACAACTACTTTATATATATATATATATTATCATATTTATGTGTGTATGTGTTTTCGCGTACATATATACCTGTATGCGGGTGTTTGTGTGTTTGGCGATGTCGAAGAAGAAGAAAATATCTCCGTTGTTGATAGCAACTTCACTAGCTGTCCATGAACATTCTATATTCAACGTGAAAATAACTTTTTAGCATTTCATAAACTGTTTTCTATAGTATTGAAGTTATTGACAATATTAACTAAAGCCGGTATTTTATTGTAGGATGCTATAGGGTTTACATTTTTCTGCATTCATATTTATGACAGAAACCTTAGCCATAAAGCGAATGGGTCTCCAGTTTCGTTCACCATATAAGAGAGAAAATGTTTGAATTCCTTTAGAAATTCCTTTAGAACTTTGGTGTCAATAAATACTTCTTTTGATATTTGATTCCTTTCAATCAATGACTTTCATTTGTTTGATGTTTTTCGCTTGGTTCAATTTTGTCGGCTATTAAGGGAATTACAGCCACCAATAATTATGTCCATCTCGTCTTATCTTCTTTTCACTGATGTTCTCCAGGAGTATTAAAATATGAACGTTGCTGTCACGGTCCTTACTAAAAGGAAAAAAAGTTTTCCCTTCAGCAAGCGAATTAATTTTCGTTAATTAAATTGCAAATTATAACAATTTTATTCATTAGACGCGATCAAATGCCTCTAGGATTCTTGTTTTATGTCCAAAACTGAATGCAATTTTTCAGTAAGTTTAATATTTTGGGAGTAAATTGTTCATTATATATATCTCTCTATATATTTGATTCTTCATAGCACTTGCTCTCGATTTATTTGTATTGCTTTCTATGAGCTGAATTTGATTTTCTCTACGTAAACTTTTTATAAATGATTTTGCTGTTGGTGAATATATTTTCCTTCTTTAAACGTAATGTTTTCACTTAGATGAGGGATACGTATAAAAGCATTATATACACTTGTGTTGTCACCGTTCCTACTAATAAAGCTCATGTTGACGCCATCACCCTAAACATGTGTCGTTTTTATGGATAATTATTTTTCTTCTATCATTATCAATAATCATTGTTCTTCTCTTTCTTTTGAAGGCATCTCACGGATGGTGTTGGGATTTAAATTTCTTTCAGTTACGAGGAAAATTCTAAGTTCCAAATTATTTTTTTGTAAATACATACTGCATCACAATTCCTGCAATTAGATTAATTGACTCGTTTCTTTACCTTAAAGTCTGTTTTGAAATATGCTATATGCTTATATTAACTTTATACGTAAACCATTGTTTATATATGTAATTTGAGTTACCTTTGCTTCGCTAATGAGTTTTAGATCTACTGTTACATGCCTACAAATTCAATGGAGACAAAGATCAGATTTTATTTGAGAAAGGATATATTAACTGTTTGAAATTTCCTTTCTTTTCTTTATGAATCATTAGGGAATATTGTGTTTCTGAGTTTTCTTTCTGTAACTCGGCTCCATTCTCATTCAACATATGTCATTCTTGTCATTCATTCAGACTTGATTTAACACAATCCCTGAAGTCAGTTTCATTTTCTTATTTGCATTCGGTTAGTTGTGTACCTTATAATTACAAGTAAAAACATTTATTCGTAGCACTCTATCTAATCACATTTGTTTATCGATCAAGTGAACTCGTGTTCTATATGCTTCGCTGACGAAAACTAATGATGCAAAAAGGTTGATGTTGCTATCAGTGAGCTCGATAAAAACGATTAGTTTTTGCTTGAAAAAAATAATAATTAGAGGTTTTTAATTACATTTAAATCGTTGGAATTATCCTTGAGTTCGTATATGTATTGCTACCGAGTATCTTTAGCTATTATTTCTTTCAACGGAGAAAATTTTTCAATTCATTTTGAATTTTTGCGTTCGTCACTTAGTATAATTTTATACTTGATTTATCTCAATGGATGGGATCGGCTGATTTGAATTATATCACTTAACTTCCGATTTTTCACATTTAAATTACTAATGTCAAGTGGTGTTCTTACGTTTTCTTTCATATGTACAAATCTTGGTTAATTAATTGAAGGAAATCCAGCGTTACTACCGTCTGAAAAAAATGCGATCAGGGTTTTACTTAAACATGATTTGTTAAGAATTATTTTATACTATTGAAACCAATGCTATTTCCTTATGACTTACAGATAAATACGACAAAATGTTTTGTTTTGTCCCACAGGTATAGTTCATCTTACTAACGAATAGCACAATTAATTAGGGCATCCAAATACAAGCGCTATGTCTATTTCTGCTATTTTATTTACCTCAGTTTTGCCTTATGAAAATGATTACTGCCCCATGTTATCTGTAACCGTATTTGCTTAAGGAACTACCTATTTATTACGAGTGTTCTTGTTTACTACGCTGACCTTCATATTTCAATACCACCACAACGATAAGATTGGCACGCACAAGCAATGATCTGATTTTACACTGAAGATCGAAATGTTTTTTCAAAAAAGTATAATTCTTAATTTATTGTAGAAATTATCCTTAACAAATGCTCTTAGATTTTGTTTTCATTGCTTTCTATTCAGAAAATATAAGTGCAGTACAAATGTTTAAGTGACATCATGCAGTGAATTTTTTGTTTGCGACATATCCAAATTCATGTTCTTCCTTCATTAGACGAAATATTCTTGTGTAATTGTTTTAAATTTGCAATTTAGAAAATCACATATCATATATAACATATATATAGAAACTTATGTTTGTCGATGAAACTGCTATATTTTTAATTTACGCCTTGTGAATGAGGTGTAAGAAATAATTAGAAACATCTGTTTCTCATCCTAGATATGAGAAAGTTAAGTTTTTTGTTAAGCATAAGAAATACACTCCTTTTTTCTTTGGTTTAATAATCTCAGTAATTTGTCAAAAACGGCTGAAATTCTTTTCTTCTGTAGCTCTTGGTGAGGAAGTTTAATTTTCTAAAGTCACTGTTTAATTATTTTCGGCTTTTCTTGCTTGCGTCTTTCAGGAGATCCACTAATAATTTGTGCATATTACTCACTCGAAATTGTTCGTTTGATTTATTTACTCTTTGTCAATTTTTGATATTAATTATACAGATTTCTCCCGCAGAAAATAATTCTAAATCGCGATCTCTGTCTCTCACCCTCTCTTGCAATTTCTCTCCCATCCTCCGTCTGTATAGATATATGCATGTTTTTACAGATTCACCCAAGCACGCACATGTAAAAGCCCAAGCAGTTGCAAAAGGATTAAGATTGCGGATTTTGCTTAATTTTAAAGACCTTGCTACGTTCTTTTCTTTTTTTCATTAACGATTATTTAAGCGTTATTTTGCTTTCTCTATTTAATACAAAATATATACTTAAATAAGAACTCAGCATACATCATTCCGTACGTCAATGCCCAGTTGACATCACGCACTTCTTACTGTTCACTTATAAAGCTACCAAAATTTTCATTTTACTTACAATATATATAATAACCATTAAGTTTCTATGTGTTAAAAAGTTAAAGTACCAGTTAAATCTGGAGGCGAAAACTTTCAGTTTCGTTTTTGCATTTCATGTAACCGAAACGTTAAACTGTATCATTCAAAATGCAGAATGTTGTAGAGAAGACTAATATAATTGTATACGAGTACACTACAAGTATGTTAGGAATAACATATGGTAGTTATATACTTATGGTGGATTATGCGGTGACCTGGCAGAATCGTTAGCACGGCATTTCGCCCGTCTTCAGGTCCTCAGTTCAAATTCTGCCAAGGTCGACTTTCCATTTTACTATTTCGGGGTCGATTAACTTAGTACCAGTTGAGTACTGAGGTCCATGTAATCAATTTAACCTCTCCATGAGATTGCTGGTCTTCGGTCAAAATTTGAAATCAATATCAAAATTGTAGGTAGTAATTGTTATATGAACGGTGAAAGCGAAGTCAAAACCAGTGCAATTTCAGCATAGAATGAAATAAATAAATAAATAAAATGTCACGTGACAAAATTCCATATCACATTTATCAGTCAGTCTTGAATTCTGCAAATGCCTTAACAAGAATGGTTGTCGATTTTGCTATTCGACTCATTCTGTCGGAAAGATAGAAGCACATTCGGTAACATATATTTTGCACTCAGTAATTTTTCTGAGTTTGAGATATTCTTGTAGATTTATTCTTTTGTCGTTCTTTAATGGTCACCTTAACCTTCGAACATATCCCAACCTCGAACCCCACAAAAAAAAAAAATAGCAAAAAAGCAGAAAGTGTAAAGGAAGAATATTCCAAAAATGATTTTCATTACATTTTCTTGCGATATGCACATACATATTTACATATATACATGAATATACATGCATACGTACGTGTGCATGTTTGTGTGTGCCTGTGTGTCTGTGTGTGTGCGCGCGCGTATATATATATATCGCAACAATAGCTCATAAAGTGAATTTCCAGAATATCTTTAGAGAAGAAATTATGTGTAAAGATAATGCAAATTGTTAAGGAGGAAAAAAAAAATCACGAGGAGATATAAGGTTCGATTGATGAATATATGGTTTGAAGGAGTGATTGATTAATGGATGCGTGGATCAGAGGATGAATAGACAGAAAATCAGATACATAAAACGACAGGGAAAGAATCAAATAAATAGATAGAAAAATAAATAGATAGATAGATGTGTTGACAGACATACAGATAGATAGATAGATAGATAGATAGATAGATAGATAGATAGATAGATAGATAGATAGGTAGATAGATAGATAGATAGATATATATATAGATAGATAGATAGATAGATAGATAGGTAGATAGATAGATAGATAGATAGATAGGTAGATAGATAGTGTGTGAAAGGAAACGAAAGAAAAGGAATGTGCATGTGTGTAAGCGTGTGTGTATACGCGTATACGTGTATGTATATATTGTGTGTGCGTGTGTGTGCGTGCATATGTATGTATGCGCATGTGTGCTCGTGCATGTGTATGTGCGCATGTGTGTGTGTGTGTATGTATATATTGTGCTTTTGCGTGTGTGTGTATGTGCGTTTGTGGATGCGTGTGTGCATGGGTTGTGTGTAAGGTTCTGTGGGGGGTATATGTGCGTTCCTGTGTGTGTGCATGCCTGTGCTTAGGGTGGGTGTGTACGTGTATGTGCGTGTGTACGTGTATGTACGTGTAATTGCGTGTGTGCGTGTGCGTTTCTGCGACCATGATGAAGCATCACTTTAACGGTTTATACATTTGAGGAAATAGACCCCACGACTTATTCTTTTTCCTAAGACTAGCAGTCATTCTATTGGTTCTTTTGCCGAAGTAGAAACATACGCGTACGTAAACACACCAGCATCGGTTGTCATGTGCTGGTGGGGGTACAAGCACATACATAAAGACACACGTAAACATATAGATATACGACGGGCTTCTTTCAGTTACCGTCTAGCAAATCCACTCACAAAGCTGTTGGTGAATTCTTTCCCTTCTTTGAATTTCTCCCTTTCTCTTTTCCGACGATGATCTATGCCACAAACGTCAAAATTTGTCTCTTTTTACTGAGGGTGGATGGAATACATTCCTTATGCACGTCCTGTTTTTTTGCTATTATTAATGTTCTTGTTCGTCATTTTGATTTGGGTCTATCTATCTATCCATTCATCTATCTATCTATCTATCTATCTATCTATCTATCTATCTATCTATCTATCTATCTATCTATTTATCTATCTATCTATCTATCTATCTATCTATCTATATCTATCATCATGGACGGACGGTAGACACATCGGCTCCCATGTAAGTTGCATTTTTCACCTCTTAAAAGACCTATTTTGTTTTAAAATTTTGTATAAGTTGTGTATAACACAAAATACTTCGTGAACATATATTTTTCAAATCGGAAATAGCTCTATTTAGAGCCTTATTTCCAAAAATTCAAACATATCTTCCTCGTTCCTAGCCATATTCTTTAAAACGAATATGGCTAAGGTTTTCAACGAGGCCGACTTCCCGCTCCTAATGCCAGAGGCGAAAACACTTAATGCCGTTCCGCATGAACGCAGACAAGTGATGAAGAAGAGCAATGATTCTGAGTCAACTGCTGCTGCCTCAACCACCACCACTACCACCATCACGTGTACAAACTCTGCTGCTACAGCAGTCTTGCCTGCCACCGTCACCAGTGACAACAACAACAACGACAAAGATAACAACAACAACAGCAACAACAACAACGACACAAATGTCCTTGCTAACACGACCACTGTCCTCACCACTGCTACTACCAGTGACAATAACAACAGCAACAACAACAGGACACCGACCTTCAACACCAACACCACCACTACTTCGACAAACTCTGCCGCCACTACCACCACCTTTGAACCTGGCAGTACCAACACCACTGTCAATACCACCATCAACAACTACAAGACGAACAAGATAAACAACACCACAAACGCCACAAACAACATATCTGCCAGCATCACAAAAACAAATTTTGCCGATGCAACGAAAGAAAAAAGAACAATATTAACATTCACCCAAAAACAAATCAATGACACAAAATCCCTTCTCACGAAAGAAGGTGACACTGTACAAATACACATACCAAAAGCAATTATTGAAAATACAAACAAGAAGCACATATCATACAGACTTATCAACAAGAAAACGAAGCGACCGGAGAATTTCTCCACCCAAAAAATTGAGATTTGTCTCAAACCGATATGGCCCTTTCAAAGTCATGTTACTTGGGGACGAAAATTTGCCACGGTCCTAGTACGCTTTAAGAGCGAACAGTTAGCGAAGGAATTTTCAACACTCTCTCTCCACACAGATGACTTGGTGATGATACCGAGTTATCTTGGACAGAGAGTGACGAAGGTGACAGTAAAGAATGTCCCTTCACAAGTGGAAACACAGTGGATAGTAGGTTCTATATGCCTCGAAATGGAGGAGGCAAATATATTAGAAATTGCTACTGCAGAGGAGAAAAACTGGGAAGGGGGAAAAAAAGTCGAAGTCCTCCTCCACATCACTGAAGAGGAGTGCCAAAAGATCCCCACACACATCCAACTGGCAAAGGACCACAAGTTATATGTAGTGGTGGAAGGAAGGCGGCCACGTTGTTATGTATGCGGCAGCGAGGCACACCTCAAGGACAGTTGCCCAACCGCCGCCAACCAAAAAAAGCAACAAGGGCAACCACCAAAACCCGGAAAAAAAACCCTACTACGAACACCACCATCAACAATCAAAACAAGAGAAACACAAGCAACACTGGCAACTGAGAAGACAACAGCATCTGCAAAAACAACAAGTGAGGAAGCAGGGGAAAAGAAAGAAAATTCCAAGACTGTTTCCCCCTCCCCCACATCACACACACCTCACACAAATAACAAGCCATCAGCACCAACAAAAACAGCAACACAACCACTCACACAAGCACACACAGACGCTCACAATTTGCCCCTACCCCCTTCCGATTCCTCAGAACCTTCGTCGGAAGATGAAAGTAATGAGGAATGGCAAATAGCCCAGAGAGGAAGGAGGAAGAGGAGCAAGAAAAGAAAAGCAAACACAAACAAAGCAGGGAGATACACAACTCCCGAAAACACTCCAGACACCAACACAAGCACACACAACTACAACACAAGCAACAAAACCCCAAAAGCAAGTACACACACAATGCTCACTGCCATCAACACAAAAAACTCAGAGTTGATGGAATACATCAACACAAAAACAAACATAACAAACGAAGACATAAAAACCAGCAACCACCCATACACAACACCGCCAGAACACATCAAAATACTACACATAACACCAACCCTGCATCACACACTAAAATCTATTTTTCCAAAGGCAGTTGGCAAATGCCAAAAATACCTGGCGAAAAAACTATATAGTGATCTCCTCGAAGAAAACCCGAAGGAGGAGACACAAAAACTCTCAAACGGTAAGTGACTCTCTTTATAAAACTTTAACACTCAAATCAAAATGATGCTCAAGATTGGTTGTGTAAATGCGCGTGGCTTGGGGTCCCCTTGGAAACAAGGGTACCTCCTAAATGACATAAAGTCACATAAACTAGAAATCATAGCCATAAGCGAGACCAGACTCCATGATCCGCGGGCCCTATCGTCCATGTTTGGCAGACAGTTTAACATTTATTTTTCTCCCTGTCTGCCGAGAATGGGCGGTAGTGGCACGGCGGTACTCTTTCGCAAGAGTCTGGATCTCGAAGTAAAGACAGTATTCATAGACCCGGAGGGTAGATTGGTTGTTCTGGATGTCGATGGCAGCGATGGGTGTGCTTTTCGACTCATATCAGTATACGCACCACCTTTAACAGGTAGGCCGGATTTCTTTCGACGTCTAGAAGTATTCCTAGGAACGTCTCGTCCTTTACTTTTAGTGGGGGATTGGAATGCTACCTTGGACACGCATCTAGACTATGTGGGCAGAGATAGGAATAGACGGGGATGCAAATGCCTCAAAGACCTGCTCAGACGCTTTCAACTGTCTGACAGGTACCGACTCGATTACCCGAATGCGCCAATGTGGACATGGACAAACCGCATCGGGTCGTCGAGATCGTATCTAGATAGAATACTGTGTAGGAGAGTAGATAGAGATAGCATAGGGTGTCCACAATTTCACATAGTCAGCTACACGGATCACAAACTTGTGACGTGTACGCTAGACTTAGATAAGACACATAGGCAGGGCTCCGGTTACTGGAAACTAAACGCGTCTTTCCCGTCGAGACCAGTTTTCAGAGACCGGATTAGCACGTTAGTAAAGAGGGCTTTGACAGGAGCCATCATCAATAACAAATGGTGGTTTGCCCTCAAGAGAGCAATAAAAGCGGAAGCGGTTAGGTATAGCAAAGCACTAGCCATAGACAGAAACAGAGTAGAGGGTGAACTAGTTAAGAAGCTAGAAGAGGCAATTAGAAGTGGCATCGCATCCGACGTTTTGGCGGCGAGGTTGGCCCTTGACCAACACTTCAACGCCAAACACGAAGGGTGCGTTGTCAGGGCTAGGATGCTTGCTCTAAGAAACGAAGGTGTTGGAGCCGCACGAGAGGCCCGGGTGGCGGAGGCGCAACAGGGCAACAAAGCCACCATTCGGTCTCTGGTGGACGAACAGGGGCGCGAACTGCTCGAGCCAAGCAAAATGTGTGAGGCCTTTCAGCGGCACTTTGCTCGACTGTTTGGGACGAATGGCGAGCGAGAACGCAGGGTGGACTTCAGTGCCTACCTGCACAGCCTGCCACGACTCTCGGCAAGAGAGGCGGAGTGCTGCGAAGGTGCCATCACGGCGGCGGAAGTGAGGGACGCGATGGCGGGATGCTCGAGGGACAAATCTCCGGGTTTGGATGGTCTGCCCTACGAGCTTTACAACTGTAAGCCAGACTTGTTTGGAGACGTCTTGGTGGCGGTGTACTGCAACTGGCAGCAAAACGGGAGCATTCCTGGTTTTGTGAGTCGAGGAGCCGTAACGCTGCTGAAGAAAGATCCAAACAAGGGGGACGTCATAGATAACTTTAGGCCCATCACTCTGCTCAATGCAGACTTGAAAATTTTGGCCAAGGTGTTAGCCAAGCGGTTGGCGCTTGTCATCGAGAAACTGATCGGCAGGGCGCAAACGTGCGCGGTGCCGGGCAGGAGCATCCATGACAACCTCCATCTGATGCGCTACATCATAGAGAGGGTAGTTAAGGAACCTGGCATGGGTGGGGCCCTGATCAATTTAGATCAATCGAAAGCTTTCGATAGGGTAGACCATCAATACTTGGAGGCTGTCCTCATAGCAGCCGGCTTCGGTCCCATTTTCCGCGGCTGGATGGCTGCCTTGTACAGAGGCATCCGTTCGGTAGTTCGCGTCAATGGGCATCTATCAAGACCCTTCGACATTGCACGTTCGGTCCGTCAGGGATGCCCCCTCTCGTCGCTTCTGTACGTGTTGACTCTCGAGCCACTACTGCGGAAGCTGGCGACGCTGAGGGGCATCCCGCGAGAGTTGGGATGCGGGACGAGCGTGTCGGCATACGCGGACGACGTCACCGTCATAGTGTCTAGCCAAAAGCACATCGAGCTTGTCGGCGAGACACTGAGAGACTACGAAGCGGTAACGGGAGCAAAAATCAACCGGGATAAGTCAGTGGGCTTGCGGCTCGGCACCTGGAGAAGCAACCCCATGCCGTCAAGTAGCGCCTCCGTCGTGGGACGTTGGACTGACGGTCCGGTTGAGATGCTCGGGGTCTGGTTTGGTCCAGACCTCCAAACGGAGAAGAACTGGGACGAGATAACGAGAAGGGTGGCCACTCTAGCCTGGCAATGGGCCGAGAGGAAGCTTTCCCTGAAAGGTCGGGCGGAGGTGGCGAACACGTACATCGCGTCCGTCATCTACTACCGCCTGACCGTCGTTCCTTGTCCCGACCCTACCATCACCAAACTGGAGCGCATCCTCTTCCGCTTCTTGTGGAAAGGAGGCGTTCCGATGGTTAGGCGATCCGTTTGCTGCCAACACCCGTTAAAAGGAGGACTGGGCATGCCGTGGTTGATGATGCGCAGACACGCGCTGAGACTGCGACATCTCCGGCTCTACGTAGACAGCGGTGAACAGGTGTGGTCACCGTTTGTGCGGCGCGCTTTCCCGCAGCTCGTCTCCATGACCGAACTGCAGTCATGGATCAAGAAGAGGCCGAGGAAGGGCGAATGGCACCGCGAGTGTCGCGCTGCTCTTCGGCAACTCCAACAACCCGGGTCAACCTTGAGCGACTGCATCACAACTAACGCATTCTATAGTGGATTAGTAGAGGGAAGGTACGACGACGATCTCGGGGCGAACCTGGGCGTCGACGAGGAATACCTGACCCGCCTGTTTAAGACGACCTTCGGGCCGGGACCTATGGACAACTTCCAGAGATCCCTGGCCTGGCAGTGCTATCGAGAAGCACTACCCGTTCGGGATAAGCTCTACAGGCATGGCTCGAGAAACACGGGGCCGACCTGTCCGAGATGCCGGCAGAGCGACGAAACCGTTCTGCACGCACTCGTACAGTGTCCCACCATTTCCGAGCTGTGGGCTTACGTCGAACAACTGCTATCGCGTGTGGGACGAGTCGGTCTATCAGCCGAGTCTATCGTGAATATTGTCGCGCCTCCTTCCTTTAAACGGGAAGGAAGAGCTATTTTCATCGTACTTGTGGCTATGGCGAAAGAATGTGTATGGTGGACGCGTCTGAAAGGTCTAGAGACAAAGACTTTCCTCTCTGGGCAATCTCTCATCAACTTCTTCAAGTATCACCTGAAGAGGAAGTTGAGAGTAGAAAGGGAAGTCTTGTCTAGTGAATGCTTCAAAAAAAGATGGGTGAATGTAGCAAGGATGGCACGTGTGAACGACGGAGCCATCTTGAGCATAACCCTATGAACAAGAAAAAAAAAAAAAAAAAAGGCAAAAGAGAGTCACTTACTGTTATAGTTTCTTCAATGAGAATATTGACCAAGGTTACCGTGGTCTTTTCCGTGGGCTTTTCCTTCCACGGCTAAACCTAAACTGTCCTCCCCTCTTTTTACACGAGAACATTACTGTGTGATACACGATCCCTATTGATCGGCCTTTCCTTTTCTTTTTTTTTCGATCCCTTTTGATCGAACTTCCCCCTTTTTCCCTTCCTACGATCCCTTTTGATCGACACCACCAATTTTTTTTTTTTTTTTTTTTTTTTTTTTTTTTTCCTTCCTTCCCCCTCCCAAAAAGAAAAGCTCTACATTGTATTTGTCCCATCTTCGTTGAGCCCTGTGTGGCTAATAAAAGAAATGTATCTATCTTCGGAAGAGTTTGGACTTCAAAGTAAAAGCAATTTTTCTAGACCCGCGCTGGTCGTCTTGGATGTCGACGGCATCAATGGGTGTGCGTTTCGACTGATAGCAGTTTATGCACCGTCTTTAACAGGCCGGCCAGATTTCTATTGACGTCTAGAGATTTTCTTGGAAACGTCACGACCTTTACTTTTAGTGGGGGATTGGAACGCTACCCTGGACACGCATCTAGATTACGCAGGCAGCGATAGCAATAGAAAGGGATGCAAAAGCCTCAAAGACCTGCTCAGACGTTTCCAACTGTCTGACAGGTACCGACTGGACCACTCGAATGTGCCAATGTGGACATGGAGTAACCGCATCGGGTCGTCCAGATCGTACTTAGATAGGGTATTCTGTAGGACAGTGGATACGGATAGAGTAGGTTGTCCACAATTCCACATAGTCAGCTATAGAGACAACAAATTTGTCACTTGTACGCTTGACTTAGATAAAACACGTAGACAGGGTCCCGGTTACTGGAAGCTGAACGCGTTGTTCACGCCACGCAAGGCTTACAGGGACCGGATTGGCACTTTAGTTAAGAGAGCATTAACGGGTGCCATCATCAACAACAGATGGTGGTATGCCCTCAAAAAAGCAATCAAGTCAGAATCGGTTAGCTACAGTAAGGCCCTAGCGTTAGACCGAAATAGAATAGAGGGAGACCTAGTTAAGAAATTAGAAGAGGCACTTAGTACTGGCATCGCGTCCAACGTAGTGGCGGCCAGGTTGACCCTCGACCAACACATCAACGCCAAACACGAAGGATGCGTTGTCAGAGCTAGGATGCGTGCTCTGAGAGACGAGGGAGTTGGAGCGGCCCGAGCGGCCCGAGTAACGGAGGTGCAACGAGGCAGCAGAGCCACCATTAGGTCTCTGACAGATGAAGAAGGGCACGAATTACTCGAGCCTGAAAGGATGTGCGAGGCCTTTCAACAGAACTTTGCCCGACTCTTCGGGACAACTGGTGGGTCAGAACGCAGAGTAGACTTTAGTGCCTACCTGCATGGCCTGCCACGACTCTCAGTAAGAGAGGCGGAGTGTTGTGAAAGACCCATCACAGCCGCGGACGTACGGGATGCGATGGCAGGCTGCAAGGGAGGCAAGTCGCCAGGCTTGGATGGTCTGCCCTACGAACTTTATTGTCATATGCCAGATTTGTTTGGAGGCGTCTTGGCAGCTGTCTACTGCAACTGGCAGCAAAACGGGAGCATCTCTGTCTTTGTAAAGCGAGGAGCAGTGGCACTACTAAAGAAAGACCCAAACAAGGGAAACGTCATAGATAATTTTCGGCCCATCACTCTGCTCAACGCAGATTTGAAAATTTTGGCCAAAGTGTTAGCCGAGAGGTTGGCGCTTGTCATCGAGAAACTAACTAGTCGACAGGGTGCAGACGTGCGCCGTGCCGGGTAGGAGTATCCATGATAACCTCCATCTGATCCGCTACATCATGGACAGGGTAGTTAAGGAGCCTGGCATGGGTGGGGCGCTGATCAATTTGCATCAATCAAAAGCTTTCGATAGGGTAGACCATCACTACTTGGAAGCCGTCCTCATAGCGGCTGATTTCGGTCCCGTCTTCCGCGGTTGGATCGCTGCCTTATACAGCGGCATCCGCTCGGTAGTTCGCGTAAACGGTCATCTATCCAGACCCTTCGGCATCATGCGTTCGGTTTGTCAAGGATGCTCCCTCTCGGCTCTTCTGTATGTATTGACGCTTGAGCCTCTACTGCGGAAGCTGGCGACGCTGAGGGGCATCCCACGAGAGCTGGGATGTGAGACGATTCCACAAAAGCTTTCTATAGAGGATTAGTGGAGGGGAAGTGCGACGACGATCTCGGGCAGAATCTGGGCGTCGACGAGGAACACCTGAACCGCTTGTTCAGGACAAATTTCGGGCCGGGACCTATGGACAACCACCAGAGATCCCTGGCCTGGCAGTGCTATCGAGAAGCATTACCCGTTCGGGATAAGCTTTAAAAGCACGGTTCGAGACACACCGGACCGACCTGCCCGAGATGCGGTCAGAGCGACGAAACCGTTCTGCACACACTCGTGCAGTGTCCAAAGATTTCCGACCTGTGGGCTTATGCCGAACGGCTGCTGTCACGTGTGGGACGAGTCCGCCTGTCAGCCGAGTCTATTGTGGAAATTGCTTCACCACCGTCCCTCAACAGGGAAGGCAAGGCAGTGGTCATCATACTGGTGGCCATGGTGAAAGAATGTGCGTGGTGGACCCGAGCGAAAGGATTAGAGACGAAAACTCACCTCTCTGGCCAATCGCTCATCAACTTTTTCAAGCATCACTTGAAAAGGAAGGTGAGAATAGAGAGACAGTTTTTGTCTCGTGAAAGTTTCATTAAAAGGTGGATGACTGTAGCAAAGATGGTGCGTGCGAGTGACGATACCTCTTTGAGCATGATCCTATAAATCGAAAAAAAAAAATTCAAAAAAAAGAGAGAGAGAGCACTTCGCTCTCATGTGTCTATTCCCTGCTGAGCTTACCATGGTCTTTTCCGTAGGCTTTTCTCTCCATGGATAAACCCAATGTTTCCCCAGTTTACATAATTGACATTTTCTGTGATATACGATACTCCCCCTTTTTTTTTGCCCCTACCGATCCCATTTGATCGGATTTGTTTTTTATTTTATTTTTATTTTTTTATTTTTTTAAAGAAAAGCTTTGCAGTTGTATGTGTCCCCTCTGTGTGCAGCCCTGTGTGGCTAATAAAAGAAAGTCATCTATCTATCTATCTATCCATCTATCTATCTATCTATCTATCTATCTATCTATATGTCTGTCTGTCTGTCTCTGTCTGTTTGTCTATCTATCTATCGATCTATCTATCTCTATCTCTCTAACTCTCTTTCTTTCTCTCTCTCTCTCGCTCTCTCTCTCTCTCTCGCTCTCTCTCTCTCTCTCTCTCTCTCTCTCTCTCTCTCTCTCTCTCTATATATATATATATATATATATATATATATATATATATATATATATATATATATATATATATATATATATATACTAAGTATGTCTACCTGCTTGAAATAACAGGCAAAATTGGTTAATACAATCTACTTACATACGTATGGATTTACGTGGACTAGCTTCTGCATTGGCACTAATATGCCTTAGCTTATTCAGCACACATCACCACCACAGTGATCCTTAACATATCCCTCACGAAATCTCATTCAATTCGCTCCGAAATCGCAGTACGAATTATTCGTGATCAGAGTTGTTCGAAAACCGATGTACTACTCTGTGTGTGAGTGTGTGTGTGTGTGTGTGTGTGTGTGTGTGTGTGTGTGTGTGTGTGTGTGTATAGATAGATAGATATAGATAGATATCTTTTAATTATAGCCACCGAGGGCTAAATACAGAAAATGGACAAATTACAATGTAGAGCTTTTCTTGGGGGGGGGGGTAATTTCGATCAAAAGGGATGGCGGAAAAAAAGGGGTGGGGCCATCAATAGGGATCGTGTATCACAGTCAATGTAAAAAAAAACGGGGAACAGATTAGGTTTATCCGTGGAGAGAAAAGCCTACGGAAAAGACCACGGTCACCTCAGGCTTCTTTTTTTAAATAGTAAGTACCTTCTCTCTTTTTGTCTCTTTTTGTTACAAGTCTATGCTTAAAATGGTGTCGTGTTTCATTCTTACCATTCTTGCCACATTTACCCATTTTTTATTGAAACTTTCATTCGACAAAACTTTCCTCTCTATCCTCATCCTCCTTTTCAAGTGGCACTTGAAAAAGTTGACGAGGGACTTACCAGAGAGGAAAGTGTTTGTTTGTAGACTTTTCAAACGCGTCCACCACACGCATTCTTTTGCCATAGCTATCAGTGTTACAAAAACACAGGAAGGTGGCGGAACAATATTCACGATAGACTCGGCTGATATTTGGGCTCGTCCCACATGCGACAACAAGATATATATATATATATATATATATATATATATATATATATATATATATATATATATAGATAGATAGATAGATAGATACATTTCTTTTATTAGCCACACATGGCTCAACGAAGATTGGACAAATACAATGTAGAGCTTTTCTTTTTGGGAGGGGCAAGGAAGGAAAAAAAAAATTGGTGGTGTCGATCAAAAGGGATCGTAGGAAGGGAAAAAGGGGCAGTTCGATCAAAAGGGATCGAAAAAAAAAGAAAGGGAAAGGCCGATCAATAGGGATCTTGTATCACACAGTAATGTTCTCGTGTAAAAAGAGGGGAGGACAGTTTAGGTGTAGCCGTGGAAGGAAAAGCCTACGGAAAAGACCACGGTAACCTTGGTCAATATTCTCATTGAAGAAACTATAACAGTAAGTGACTCTCTTTTGCCTTTTTGTTTTATTTTTTTTCTTGTTCATAGGGTTATGCTCAAGATGGCTCCGTCGTTCACACGTGCCATCCTTGCTACATTCACCCATCTTTTTTTGAAGCGTTCACTAGACAAGACTTCCCTTTCTACTCTCAACTTCCTCTTCAGGTGATACTTGAAGAAGTTGATGAGAGATTGCCCAGAGAGGAAAGTCTTTGTCTCTAGACCTTTCAGACGCGTCCACCATACACATTCTTTCGCCATAGCCACAAGTACAATGAAAATAGCTCTTCCTTCCCGTTTAAAGGAAGGAGGCGCGACAATATTCACGATAGACTCGGCTGATAGACCGACTCGTCCCACACGCGATAGCAGTTGTTCGACGTAAGCCCACAGCTCGGAAATGGTGGGACACTGTACGAGTGCGTGCAGAACGGTTTCGTCGCTCTGCCGGCATCTCGGACAGGTCGGCCCCGTGTTTCTCGAGCCATGCCTGTAGAGCTTATCCCGAACGGGTAGTGCTTCTCGATAGCACTGCCAGGTCAGGGATCTCTGGAAGTTGTCCATAGGTCCCGGCCCGAAGGTCGTCTTAAACAGGCGGGTCAGGTATTCCTCGTCGACGCCCAGGTTCGCCCCGAGATCGTCGTCGTACCTTCCCTCCACTAATCCACTATAGAATGCGTTAGTTGTGATGCAGTCGCTCAAGGTTGACCCGGGTTGTTGGAGTTGCCGAAGAGCAGCGCGACACTCGCGGTGCCATTCGCCCTTCCTCGGCCTCTTCTTGATCCATGACTGCAGTTCGGTCATGGAGACGAGCTGCGGGAAAGCGCGCCGCACAAACGGTGACCACACCTGATCACCGCTGTCTACGTAGAGCCGGAGATGTCGCAGTCTCAGCGCGTCTCTGCGCATCATCAACCACGGCATGCCCAGTCCTCCTTTTAACGGGTGTTGGCAGCAAACGGATCGCCTAACCATCGGAACGCTTCCTTTCCACAAGAAGCGGAAGAGGATGCGCTCCAGTTTGGTGATGGTAGGGTCGGGACAAGGAACGACGGTCAGGCGGTAGTAGATGACGGACGCGATGTGCGTGTTCGTCACCTCCGCCCGACCTTTCAGGGAAAGCTTCCTCTCGGCCCATTGCCGGGCTAGAGTGGCCACCCTTCTCGTTATCTCGTCCCAGTTCTTCTCCGTTTGGAGGTCTGGACCAAACCAGACCCCGAGCATCTCAACCGGACCGTCAGTCCAACGTCCCACGACGGAGGCGCTACTTGACGGCATGGGGTTGCTTCTCCAGGTGCCGAGCCGCAAGCCCACTGACTTATCCCGGTTGATTTTCGCTCCCGTTACCGCTTCGTAGTCTCTCAGTGTCTCGCCGACAAGCTCGATGTGCTTTTGGCTAGACACTATGACGGTGACGTCGTCCGTGTATGCCGACACGCTCGTCCCGCATCCCAACTCTCGCGGGATGCCCCTCAGCGTCGCCAGCTTCCGCAGTAGTGGCTCGAGAGTCAACACGTACAGAAGCGACGAGAGGGGGCATCCCTGACGGACCGAACGTGCAATGTCGAAGGGTCTTGATAGATGCCCATTGACGCGAACTACCGAACGGATGCCTCTGTACAAGGCAGCCATCCAGCCGCGGAAAATGGGACCGAAGCCGGCTGCTATGAGGACAGCCTCCAAGTATTGATGGTCTACCCTATCGAAAGCTTTCGATTGATCTAAATTGATCAGGGCCCCACCCATGCCAGGTTCCTTAACTACCCTCTCTATGATGTAGCGCATCAGATGGAGGTTGTCATGGATGCTCCTGCCCGGCACCGCGCACGTTTGCGCCTTGCCGATCAGTTTCTCGATGACAAGCGCCAACCGCTTAGCTAACACCTTGGCCAAAATTTTCATGTCTGCATTGAGCAGAGTGATGGGCCTAAAGTTATCTATGACGTCCCCCTTGTTTGGATCTTTCTTCAGCAGCGTTACGGCTCCTCGACTCACAAAACCGGGAATGCTCCCGTTTTGCTGCCAGTTGCAGTACACCGCCACCAAGACGTCTCCAAACAAGTCTGGCTTACAGTTGTAAAGCTCGTAGGGCAGACCATCCAGACCCGGAGATTTGTCCCTCGAGCATCCCGCCATCGCGTCCCTCACTTCCGCCGCCGTGATGGCACCTTCGCAGCACTCCGCCTCTCTTGCCGAGAGTCGTGGCAGGCTGTGCAGGTAGGCACTGAAGTCTACCCTGCGTTCTCGCTCGCCATTCGTCCCAAACAGTCGAGCAAAGTGCCGCTGAAAGGCCTCACACATTTTGCTTGGCTCGAGCAGTTCGCGCCCCTGTTCGTCCGCCAGAGACCGAATGGTGGCTTTGTTGCCCTGTTGCGCCTCCGCCACCCGGGACTCTCGTGCGGCTCCAACACCTTCGTTTCTTAGAGCACGCATCCTAGCCCTGACAACGCACCCTTCGTGTTTGGCGTTGAAGTGTTGGTCAAGGGCCAACCTCGCCGCCAAAACGTCGGATGCGATGCCACTTCTAATTGCCTCTTCTAGCTTCTTAACTAGTTCACCCTCTACTCTGTTTCTGTCTATGGCTAGTGCTTTGCTATACCTAACCGCTTCTGCTTTTATTGCTCTCTTGAGGGCAAACCACCATTTGTTATTGATGATGGCTCCTGTCAAAGCCCTCTTTACTAACGTGCTAATCCGGTCTCTGAAAACTGGTCTCGACGGGAAAGACGCGTTTAGTTTCCAGTAACCGGAGCCTTGCCTATGTGTCTTATCTAAGTCTAGCGTACACGTCACAAGTTTGTGATCCGTGTAGCTGACTATGTGAAATTGTGGACACCCTATGCTATCTCTATCTACTCTCCTACACAGTATTCTATCTAGATACGATCTCGACGACCCGATGCGGTTTGTCCATGTCCACATTGGCGCATTCGGGTAATCGAGTCGGTACCTGTCAGACAGTTGAAAGCGTCTGAGCAGGTCTTTGAGGCATTTGCATCCCCGTCTATTCCTATCTCTGCCCACATAGTCTAGATGCGTGTCCAAGGTAGCATTCCAATCCCCCACTAAAAGTAAAGGACGAGACGTTCCTAGGAATACTTCTAGACGTCGAAAGAAATCCGGCCTACCTGTTAAAGGTGGTGCGTATACTGATATGAGTCGAAAAGCACACCCATCGCTGCCATCGACATCCAGAACAACCAATCTACCCTCCGGGTCTATGAATACTGTCTTTACTTCGAGATCCAGACTCTTGCGAAAGAGTACCGCCGTGCCACTACCGCCCATTCTCGGCAGACAGGGAGAAAAATAAATGTTAAACTGTCTGCCAAACATGGACGATAGGGCCCGTGGATCATGGAGTCTGGTCTCGCTTATGGCTATGATTTCTAGTTTATGTGACTTTATGTCATTTAGGAGGTACCCTTGTTTCCAAGGGGACCCCAAGCCACGAGCATTTACACAACCAATCTTGAGCATCATTTTGATTTGAGTGTTAAAGTTTTATAAAGAGAGTCACTTACCGTTTGAGAGTGTTTGTGTCTCCTCCTTCGGGTTTTCTTCGAGGAGATCACTATATAGTTTTTTCGCCAGGTATTTTTGGCGTTTGCCAACTGCCTTTGGAAAAATAGATTTTAGTGTGTGGTGCAGGGTTAGTGTTATGTGTAGTATTTTGATGTGTTCTGGCGGTGTTGTGTATGGGTGGTTGCTGGTGTTTATGTCTTCGTTTGTTATGTTTGTTTTTGTGTTGATGTATTCCATCAACTCTGAGTTTTTCGTGTTGATGGCAGTGAGCATTGTGTGTGTACTTGCTTTTGGGGTTTTGTTGCTTGTGTTGTAGTTGTGTGTGCTTGTGTTGGTGTCTGGAGTGTTTTCGGGAGTTGTGTATCTCCCTGCTTTGTTTGTGTTTGCTTTTCTTTTCTTGCTCCTCTTCCTCCTTCCTTTCTGGGCTATTTGCCATTCCTCATTACTTTCATCTTCCGACGAAGGTTCTGAGGAATCGGAAGGGGGTAGGGGCAAATTGTGAGCGTCTGTGTGTGCTTGTGTGAGTGGTTGTGTTGCTGTTTTTGTTGGTGCTGATGGCTTGTTATTTGTGTGAGGTGTGTGTGATGTGGGGGAGGGGGAAACAGTCTTGGAATTTTCTTTCTTTTCCCCTGCTTCCTCACTTGTTGTTTTTGCAGATGCTGTTGTCTTCTCAGTTGCCAGTGTTGCTTGTGTTTCTCTTGTTTTGATTGTTGATGGTGGTGTTGGTAGTAGGGTTTTTTTCCGGGTGTTGGTGGTTGCCCTTGTTGCTTTTTTTGGTTGGCGGCGGTTGGGCAACTGTCCTTGAGGTGTGCCTCGCTGCCGCATACATAACAACGTGGCCGCCTTCCTTCCACCACTACATATAACTTGTGGTCCTTTGCCAGTTGGATGTGTGTGGGGATCTTTTGGCACTCCTCTTCAGTGATGTGGAGGAGGACTTCGACTTTTTTTCCTACTTCCCAGTTTTTCTCCTCTGCAGTAGCAATTTCTAATATATTTGCCTCCTCCATTTCGAGGCATATAGAACCTACTATCCACTGTGTTTCCACTTGTGAAGGGACATTCTTTACTGTCACCTTCGTCACTCTCTGTCCAAGATAACTCGGTATCATCACCAAGTCATCTGTGAGGAGAGAGAGTGTTGAAAATTCCTTCGCTAACTGTTCGCTCTTAAAGCGTACTAGGACCGTGGCAAATCATTGCTCTTCTTCATCACTTGTCTGCGTTCATGCGGAACGGCATTAAGTGTTTTCGCCTCTGGCATTAGGAGCGGGAAGTCGGCCTCGTTGAAAACCTTAGCCATATTCGTTTTACAGAATATGGCTAGGAACGAGGAAGGCTCTAAATAGAGCTATTTCCGATTTGAAAAATATATGTTCGCGAAGTATTTTGTGTTATACACAACTTATATAAAATTTTAAAACAAAATAGGTCTTTTAAGAGGTGAAAAATGCAACTTACATGGGAGCCGATGTGTCTACCGTCCGTCCATGATGATAGATAGATAGATAGATAGATAGATAGATAGATAGATAGATAGATAGATAGATAGATAGATATGTATATTTGAACGTACATGCAGTAATTCGGTTTTCGAACAAGTCTGATTGCGAATAAATTGTACTTTATATATATATATATATATATATATATATATATATATATATATATATATATATATATATATATATATATATGTAAATAAAGCACGACTTATTCGTGATCAGAGGCGTTCGTAAACCGAGGTAATACTGTATTCAATGGATATGAGAAAGACAGCAGATAAAGTAAAGTTAATTCGTGATGAGAGTTGTTCGGAAACCGAGGTTTTACTGTATATACCCATACATACATACAAACACACATACACACACACACACACACACACACACACACACACACACACACACATATATATATATATATATATATATATATATATATATATATATATATATATATATATATATGTATGTAGGTGTACATAGATATATGTTTGTATATATATATACATATATATGCAGTGAATATAGCCATGTAATGTTTTACGTAATACATCAATAACTTTGTAACGATATATAACACAGCATATAGAAGTATTGCAATGGGGAAAATTGTAAATTTCAGAGCCCAACCTTTGTTCTTTAGCGACAAAGATCATATCTAACATAATAGCAAAATTTAAATACAGACTCTTGTGTGCTAATTCAATTTTCATTGTTTATTCCAATATGAGCTATTGCTTTGTAAAGAGTGGAGAGTACTTTCCGGGTTCAAGAGACTTTGTCGAAAACAAAAACAAAAGAATCCTTGTTTTCGTACAATTCTATGGTTTAGCATATTTTGATGTAATTCATGAAAATAAAATACGAGAACGATTGAAGTAAATATACTGCAGCGTGTCATATTTAGCATTTTGAATTCGTATGAAATGATAAACATACAATCACACGCTCAATTCTACATACACACTTACAATCTTACACTAAACACGAAGACACACTTACACGCACATGCACACTAACACGCACACACCTACACACAGACATATGCATTAGTATATTACATATATATGTATATATATATAATGATACGTGTATTATATATATATATATATATGTGTGTGTATATATATATATATATACACACACACACACACACACACACACACACACACATATATATATATATATATATATATATATATATATATATATATATATATATATATATATATATATATATATATATATATATATATATATATATATATGCAGATACATGTATTTATGCATGCTTGTATGTACGTATGTTTGTATGTATTACACGATATAATTCAATCATACAGAAAGAACACTTAAAACCTTCAAACTAGTGTACACTCACAAGATCGATACAAATATAACTATAGAAATAAGCTTCTTTCTGTATTTTAGCAGTGGACTCGGAACAATAGCATTAGCTTTGGAGCTTTTCAAAGAGAAGTTAGAGCTAAGGGGATTACATGCATAACACGGTATCATCTACGGACTTAATTCTCACAGGAATATAAACGATATCAAAAGCGATTATGATATATTTTCTGTCTTAAATCTTTTATATTTGTCTTTTGTGTTTTGCAAGTCATGGATTTTGTCATTTTGTTTTCCTCTTTGAAAGTGTTTAAACGCTAATACTGCATTTGATATATACATATATACATGCCTAAATAGAAATGCCTATATATATATATATATATATATATATATATATATATATATATATATATATATATATATATATATATATATATATATATATATATATATATATATATATATATATATATATATATATATATATATATATATATATATATATATATATATATATATATATATATATATATATATATATATATATATATATATATATATATATATATATATATATATATATATATATATATATATATATATATATATATATATATATATATATATATATATATATATATATATATATATATATATATATATATATATATATATATATATATATATATATATATATATATATATATATATATATATATATATATATATACATATAATTATATATATGTGTGTGTCTATATATATACATATATATATATATATATATATATATATATATATATATATGTGTGTGTGTGTGTGTGTGTATACATATATTTATATATATATATTCCATATATAGGTATGCATACTTATATACACATTTGCATATATATATATATATATATATATATATATATATAGATATATATATATATATATATATATATATTTGCGTAAATATATTTGCATAAATGTTTGTGCGTGTCTGTGTATATGTTTGTGTGCGTCTGTGTGTATGTCTCTGAGTGTGTTTCGCACGTGCATATGTGTGTGCAAACATAGAAACACATACAGACGCACATTGTTTCATCTACTAGTTCGACTTACATTTTGAAGCAAATTTTAGAGAATAAACCGAAACATAAAAAATCACTAGAAAGAATTATAAATGGCTATAATGTTCTGATATGTATTCCCAATTTGTCTTTCGTACTTTTTTGAAACATGCTGATATATGTGTATGAGACAGATTTTGTTTCTGTGTCTAAATCTCCGTATGCATCTATGAGTATATTCGCGTGCACAAATGTATACATACAGAGACACACACATATAACTCTGTTACATCTACTAGAATTCAAACAGAATTTCCCTAATAAATTCTCCTTATAGCAAAAATGCAAACCAAAGCAGCTTTATGATTAATATAGTCTTAAATCTTGTAATTTCATGTAGCAGTACAATCACATTTCGGTGCTTATAAAAACCAAGTGATAGTTTGTTTATATACATGATCACTTTTGAATATTACTTTCTGTAGACAAGTAATGTCCCTGAAATGTATGTCCCACTAATCGATCTAATTTTCAAACTCTCTTTTACTTGTTTCAGTCATTTGACTGCGGCCATGCTGGAGCACCGCCTTTAGTCGAGCAAATCGACCCCAGGACTTATTCTTTGTAAGCCTAGCACTTATTCTATCGGTCTCTTTTTTGTTTCTTTTGGTGCACATTTTATCTCTGAATCAAGATCTTGTAATGTCTATTGTCTTTTCTCCACATTTTTGATAACATAAGTGGTGATCAATTTCTTAGCGCCGAACACGAAAGCCTCAAAATCCCGAATTTTGGAATACTGAATTATCAAAGTTTTTAATTACTGTCGTATTGCCTTTTATCTTACTTCAACTTCGCCTTTTCGCGGAATAACAGCTTTCTACACTATTTACAGTAAAAATGCAATTTTGAATGCCATTATCTTGGAATACTATGAAAGAAATATTGGAGAATGTAATTTATTTCCGTATCGAAAATTTGTCTACTTTTAAATTTGATTTGAATTTCAAGAATGAAAATTTACATATATGTAAAAATAAAGAAGAATAATTTAAAATAACTGCTGTAGAGTTCCATATATGTGCGAATTATGGTATGAGATATTGTGAAATGCATGATAAGCATATCAAACTATGTGGGAAACTTTTTCTTTTTGATGGTTTCCACAATTAAGTTTTACAAGATAATCATCTTAACCACAGCAGACATATTACAATACAGAGAAAGCAAATTAAAATGAACCATTCTCATATTTTCTAACTATAATAAACACTCCCATAACAAGTATTAAGGTTAGATTCTGTGAAAGTATTATCCGTATAAATTATTTAATGCAACAGAACCAGAGATAATATAATAGCAACTGAAACTGTTATTGTTTCCAAGTGTTACATGTTAAACGTTCGGAAAATTTCGTAAATAGCCACTACTCATCCCACCAGCGCTCTATTTGTCTCAACCCATTATCTTTATAGCGCGAGATTTAGGAATATCATTCATGATATTGCACACACGCACGCATACATTGGCTCACAGAACATCTGATAATTATAGTGAAGTTGTGCACCTAATAGGTATGTTTTGATTAGTCGACTATTGCCGTTGTTACGTTACAACACCCCGTCCTCACGCGATAGTTGAAAATCCACAAAGAAGAGACAGAACTGTATAATTTTTACAATTCTTTTTATAAGTTGTAGATCTCTACTTCATTATAAATGCGAAGCAATACCACGAAGGAACCGACGTAAGCAAGATAATAAACAGCGATAGGTGATTCGTGATATGGCAAGGGATACAGTCAATATGAATGATCGAACACTAAAGATAACAATAAAAAGAGGACCTGAACATGGAATATTAGTTTGACGCTCGGTAAAGAGATAGAATTTTTAAATTTGCGGGCATAGCTTTTCGTTGGAACAGAAATCGGTGAAGTAATCACAAGACAATGTAAAATAATGGTTAGTACATATCTATTTTTTTTTTTCAGTAAATTTGACTTACAACTGTTTCTTTCAGTCATTACATCTCCCTTATTATTAGGTTTAGTCAATCAGATCGTTGATCTGTGAAGAGAAAGTGAACTACATGTCAGCTAATGGTACTTTCGTTGGAATCGTTTCTGGTTATAACAAGAAAGAACACTGAAAGAACTGTATGAGTACGGGGCAGGGAGTGAAGGAAGGCAATAAGAAATACTATAAGGGAGGTTGAAGTTAGAGAAAGAGGAAAACGGAAACAGAAAACCGGAATCAAGTGATGGTTTGTAAAGTAAGAAAGAAAGGAAGAGAGGAAGGATTAAAAAGAATAGAAGAGGGGAGGCATTCTATATAAAAAGGCACAAGGGATGGTCAAAATTAAGGAGAGGATGCCTCCCCTCCACTATTCTTTTTATTCCATCCTCTGCTCTTTGGTTTCCTTCTGTAATGACCAATATGTATGCCTTGTCTTGTATATCACTTTGTAAAATCCTCTATAACTGGGACACAACAATGGATTTCCAATATAGAATAATGATGAACTCTGGACATGGAACCCGCCACGTGGAGATCTTTACTAATGTAAACAATACTATTATCCTGGTCTTCTAACAGAGAGCTTCTAAAGTGTCCGAATTGATGATCCTTCATTAATAACTGTTACTATATATATATATATATATATATATATATATATATATATATATATATATATATATATATATATATATATATATATATATATATATATATATATATATATATATATATATATATATATATATATATATATATATATATATATATATATATTATATATATATATATATATATATATATATATATATATATATATATATATATATATATATATATACTTTATTTAAAAGCAGCAGAAATATAGCAAAAAACTGTTACTCAGAGTTTCACGTTCCCGTTCATCAGACAGTAATTTCTACCTCCGGTATTTGAGTACTCTTTTTCCATCTTGTTTCACATGTATGTGCTTACTCCGGTATATATAGTTATATATATATGACCGTGTGTGTGTGTGTGTTTTGTGTCTATATATATATATATATGTATACCCACAGACACGTGCTCTATTATAACAGTGAACGTATAAATGTTGGTATGTCTGAGTTTTTGTATATATCTATGTATCTATTATCCACCTATATATTTGTCTGTCTGTCTATTTAACATTTAGTCCCTATTTGTAGATATCTCCATATCTACTTGTCTCTCTACAAATATATATGTATAATTGTGCCAAAGTTTGGCATTGAAAGCTACACAAATACCAGAACGGGTCGACACTGTACAGTGCCAAAGATCCCAACAGTGCCATCTCGCTTCAGGATCAGTTACCGCAACAGCCTGGGTTTCAGGGCCCACAGCTTTTCAATATTCTCCCAGAGAGCCTAAGAGACCTACAAAATGTGGATGTAGGTGCTTTCAAATAAAAAAAATTAGAACTCTTGCTGTCGAGAGTCCCAGATGAACCTACCTCGTGACAAAAGGTGCAAATGAGGGTAGCGACATCAAACTCTCTTATTCATCAAATGCCACATTAAAGACGGCTTTCAATAATAACAGTGTTGCAAAACGGCACTGACCCAGCATCACCACAGCTCTGCGCTGAAACTGAATATATATTCAGGAGTGGATGTGTGGTAAGTAGCTTGCTTACCAGCCACATGGTTCTGCGTTCAGTCCCACTGCGTGGCACCTTGGGCAAGTGTCTTCTACTATAGCCTCGAACGGAGAAAGGCCTTGTGAGTGGATTTGGTAGACGGAAACGGAAGGAAGCCCGTTGTATATATATGTATACATATATATATATATATATATGTATACGTGTGTATATGTTTGTGTGTCTGGGTTTGTGCCCCCAATATCGCTTGACAACCGATGCTGGTGCGTTTACGTTCCCGTAACTTAGCGGGTCTCCAAAGGAGACCGATAGAATAAGTACTGGGCTTACAAAGAATAAGACCTGGGGTCGATTTGCTCGACTAAAGGCAGTGTTCCAGCATGGCCGCAGTCAAATGACTGAAACAAATAAAGAGTATATATGAATAGCTGTTAAAAGTCTCACTTATACTATTTTATGTATGGGTGGATCTGATACTGGAAATAGTATTGCTTTTCATCAAGTTATTGCAATCCACAAGAGCAATAAAGTCTTCATACCTAAACAGTTTGCCAAATAGTTGGACATTTCTCGTATGAATGCGCTAAACAAATCAAACTTTTAATATAGAAATATTGGAACATTCGTAGACATTGAAGTTTTCATGCATAAATCAACGTTAGATTGCAGCACATATCTGTTGGAACCTTTCCAGTCTCCAGAACGCACTATGTGATTCTATGTTAACCTACACTACACTTCACAAATTTTCACACAGCTACATTACTGATGTCGCTTCATATGCTACTAGAATTCGAACATGCTTGAAATCACATCCTACCATTTTAGAAGTAAAATATATGTTCGACATTCAGAGACGGATATTTCACAAACGAAAAAATGATCTTTTTTTTTTTTCCTCACAGTTCTCCTCAGACAGCTCTTAATTAGAGTTTAATAGCAATAGCAACTGTAACAAGAATTTAAATTTCAGCTAGCAAATGAAATAAACTAAATCAGTGATTTACAAGCTTACAAGAAATAGACGCCTCCTTTGAGAAATTCGTGTTCACCTTGTTGCCTCTCCCTATCTTCTAGTTAATGAGATGATATTACACAAGATGTGCCCACACAATCCACCACACTTCGGCGTGGTATGCATCTTACTTAAAATATGCAACTGTTATATTTATTTAATGGTGCAATTGCACTGCAATATTTCAACCCTCAAACAACCTACGCATGATAGGAATGTTAACATGCATAACACAAAATGCGATTTCCATAATTGAACGCAGAATGTGTGTGTGCGCTGGAGCGTGTATATATATATATATATATATATATATTATTATGATTGACCGTTGACTGAACACTATTCAATTTTTTTTCTCCGTGTTTTTCTCCTTGTCTCCGTATTCTTTCTGTTGAAGAGCGTAGCTCGAAACGTCAAAGACTTTCCGTATTCCCGAGCGCCATACTAATATATACTTTTGTTATTTACACCACCTGTCCTCGTCTGTTGTTATTATTTGTATATTCTCCCATATATATATATATATATATATATATATATATATATATATTTGTGTATGTGTATGTTTGGGTATGTGTACTTATGTAGTATGTATATGTAACATATATGTGTATGTACATATACGTACATATATACGTGCACACACACACACATATATATGTATGCATGTATACATGTACGTATGTGTTTATATATAAGTTACATATACGTACTACATAAGTACACATACACAAGCACACATAATTACACACACATACATATATATATGTATGTGTAACTATATATATGCACATACATATATTAATATTCATACATATGCACCCACACATATACATGAATATATACGCATAGGCACACATACACAAATATATGTATGTATAATAATGTATAATATTTATTACATCAGTATTTCATTCAATAAATTCTTGATAACAATGAACACATTCTCCATCATGAAACATGCAATGTTTTGAAATACATAAATGAAATTCAGGTACATTTCCACAAAAATGTGACACAATTATATTTGGTCTTCCATAAAATTCATCTCATCATTTACCTTTCTTCCGCTTCCTTCATACTGAACTTTGGTTAGAGATTGTGAGTAACAAAGTGCAGCTCTTCCCCTCCTATTACATGAAATCGATAGCTTCAAAATATTTTGTTAACTAGAATTCAGCTTTGTCACACAACATGAAAATTAACATAGTGATAGCAGACTCAGTTAGGATACTAAACAGTTTGTCCCCGTTATGCAAACCCTATGAAACGAAGAAACGTGTACAAAACTACATGCACCGCCTGTAATTCTCTGGATATGATAAGAAAGATAGGGTTCGGGTATACAGGAGTGATAGAAAGAAGTTAGATAATATTATATGTAATGAGGCCAGGGGTACTTGCCCTAGATATAGAAGCAAAGACTGGAAAAGCATAGAAAGAGCTTGTGAGAAAGCAAACAGATAACACTTAATTTAAAACCGATAAATATCAGGGTGTGATGTTTGTAGAGGCCACAGTCCATGCATAACGAGCCTGTACGTTGAGGAAAACTCTGAAGGAGACCAAACTCAACATTAAGATTGTTGAAGAGCCAGGGAACTCCATCAAGTGAAAATTATGTAGGAAGTGTCCCTTTCAGAATACCATATGCACCAATGGTAACTGCACGATATGTAGGATTAGCCTGGCATTAACTATACAACTCGAAATGTAGTCTACAGCATCAGATGCATAGAAGGTGCATATAAAAACACTAATATGACATACATAGGGAAGATATCTAGGAGACATTACACAGAGACTAAATGAACATTTGAGACAACATGATGACAAAAAACAGTCATTCATACTCTACCAACATGGCAGCAACTTGGGTCAACTTGACATCTGCATAGGTAAATCAGTGAAAACGTTACCGTTGAATGTGTCAAATAATAAGACACTAAAACAGTATGATTTTCACCAGACACAATTATAAATATATATATATATATATATATATTTATATATATATATATATATATATATATATATATATATATACATATATATATATATATATATATATATATATATATATATATATATATATATATATATATATATAATATATATATATATATATATATATATATATATATATATATATATATATAAATATGTATATATACATGCATATATATATATATATATATATATATATATATATATATATATATATATATATATATATATATATATATATATACATGTATATATTCATATTTATATATATGTATATATACATGCATATATATATATATATATATATATATATATATATATATATATATATATATATATATATATATATATACGACAGGCTTCTATCAGTTTCCGTTTACCAAATCGACTCACATTCCCCGGAGAAAAAAAAACGAGATAGTTTTATGTTCGATGGTAAACGAAATAAGTGCACACAACCACTGAAACGTCACGTGCAGAAAGATAAAACATAAAGATAAGCCCCAACACAGACAAATAAATGGCACGCAGACTGGCGCGCTTGCATGCAGAAAGAGCGTATCGTGCCGTTCAATACATGGTGTCAGACATGGAGCAGTGAGGACACGATGTTGATGTGGCGGCGCATGACGGAAAACAATATTTCAGAGACTATTTGTTTTATTTAAGAAATGGTTAGTCAAGGAATTGATTTAAAATTTGGTTACTTTGTTAACTAGGTGACAATTAATAACATTAAGAAATGAAGGAGTTCTGGTAACCGTGCTTTGATTGGCAGTGTTACACGCCAAATAGGCATCACTTTCTATGCAATATTCTCACATGGAAAATTTTCAGAACAAATACAAATAACTATGAGCACATGCATGCACATACATGTATAGAAACAAGCACATGCGCACTGACACATACACACTAGCATTCACTAATACAAGCTCCGAAATACACACACATATTCACACATGCACTTAGTACTTTTACATTTTAACCATCTATTTAATCACCATTACAGAACCACTAAAATGTTTGTAGAATGCATGCTAGGATCATCCATCAAGTTAAAGAGGAAAATTGTATCTTACACACAAAGGAAAAAGCTTGCTGTTGAGGGAACGTAAATTGGATTCTTTGTATTTATCATTCTATTCCAAAACATGAGAGGAAAATCACCAAATGTAATGTCCATTCATTACACCCAATAGAACTCAATTTGCATTAATATTTGACCATATCCTTCGCTTTTTAATATATGTTGATCCCTTCATATTTTTCTTAAATATTTCTTGAATAATAATCAGCATTATTGTCTATAGAGTTACAAATAGAAATAAACACCAACGCTCTTACAGATATATTCATAAAATGCAAATTTGACAAGTATTGGTTTCATGCAATAGTTTACTCATTCGTCCTTTATTATGAATTGCGCTTTGTCTCCTGCTCTGATAAAATGTTCTTTCTAAAACTTATCGCTACCAGCTATATGATCTAGTTTTCAAATTCTCCTCACATGAATTAGAGTGCCTTTAAAAGCAACCTATTTTTGAAAGGAGATTTACTTTCAGGTGATAGGCTATAAGTTGCAGAAGTATACAATATACGAACGACATTTAAATTTACTTAATCAAGGACGGTCAGTGAAAGAATCTTTACTGTCAAGAAAATCTTAGTTTAGGAAATTTAATTACAAATTTATTGAAAATAATATTGTTATTTTAAACTGACAGCAATCTTTCTATTACCACAAAGTTACCACGCGCAATTGGTGTTGAATTAAGCGCAGTAGTTAATTTATAATCCAGCTCGAACTAAACGTAAAATGACTAAAAGTAATTTCCTGAATGTGAAAAACACCCATTTATAAAATATTTCGATAGTTAAGGGCGAAAAAGGAAGAGCATTATATAGCACATGAAAATAAAGTAGCTCGTAGAAGCATATGCTAATGCCCAGAAGCCGATTTTAAATAATCAGCTTATCCATGCTAAATGCTTTAAAATTTTAATATTTATATTCAGCATCAACACAGTTCTGTTTATTTCAGCATAAAACATTTTAATGGAAACGAGTGAAATAAAAGTGCCTACAATTTTAGTAATCTAACAATTAATATTATAATACAGTTCTATATTTAAGTGATGGGGAATTATGTACGTTATTTACATTATTTACATTCGGCGGATATTTGTCCTCACCTTCTTGTGGTTAACACAACGAAAAAATTCCTTAGGAATGAGAACCCGGCTTGGAAATTTCCCCAAGACACCTGATGAAGGCTGGAGGCTATATCAGCCGGTACGTTGTGTTAACAACAAACAAGATGAGGAAAAATATCCGTCAAATGTAAATAATGAAAATAATGTAATTAATATTATATTAAACTAAAAAATATAATAATTATATTTGACAAAGGATTCTTATCTAATATGATCTATATGTGCGCTTTTCTGCACCAGGCGATACGAGACGATCTCTCAAGGTAAATAGCGCAATAATATAATTTATCTTACTTTGAATTTCTTTAAAATACATACTTAAATGCAAAGTTGGCGAGCAAAATCGTTGTTCAAATGTGCAAACTATAAAAGTAATTTCTAGCTAAATGTTATTATAAAGCTAAGCATTGTAATAGCATTGTTATAAAGAACTCCAAAAAATATTATACAATGATACTTACGTAGACACTATTTCAGTGTGCGAGGATATATGCATCTGTTTAAAACCGCAGAAAATTGTATGCTGCAGACATCTCTTTGAAGGCAGGACCTGCGATTTAGAGAGTGCAGAGTATCAGTGTGTTTTTTGAAATATTAATTTTTCTACCAAGGTATTCGTATAAACACATGCGTACGCATATATTGCCACACACTCATATACACACGGACGCATGGGCACATACACATACAAACATACACACAGACACGGACAATCAGGGGATTCATGCACGGGCTCACTCTCACTCATAGACCCCCCCCCATATATATATATATATATATATATATATATATATATATATATATATATATATATATGACGATGCTGCATATTAATATGAAGAATTTAGAGCATTTTACATAGATAAGGTGATTATTTCATATCGGCTCCAGACTCTACCACATCCTTATACAGGTTACACTGGATTCATGTGCTATATAACATTTTCATTCTTAATTTTGAAAATATATTTATGCATACGCGTACAAAAATACGCAATATGTGTTAGTATCCTGTAACTATTGACTATTGACTATTCGGGAATAAAAACACATGCTCTATATATTTGGTGTTAATTTGCTTTAGCTTTATTTTACATTAATCGTATTTCGGCCAGAGTTCTTTCGTCACACTATTGTGACTATATCAGTCGTCCTTTGCTTTCTTCTTTCCTATTTGTGTGTCTTTCCTTGTGTGTGTTTTTTTTTTATTTTCGCATTCCTATCCCACTATGTGTGTGTCTATGTTTAGTAAGTGCGTGTGTTCGTATGGGGATGCCTGTATTATCCATATCCCCTGTCTATAGAGGTTCGTTTAATTTGTTTTTATTTATTTGTGCATGTGTTTATACCTACTTATTATTATTAGTTTTTTTTTTGTATTCTTTATTTGACGTCACAGAAGTGTGACGAAAGAACTCTTGCCGAAATACTTTTAATGTAAAATAAAGCTGAAACAAATTAACACCAAATATATAGTGCGTGTGATTTTCTTGGCTAAACTTGCAACATGGCAAAACCCAAATACAACAATATCTGTTTCAACACAGGGTTTCACATCACTTTCCGTCTCCCAAATGCTCTTACAAGTTTGGGTCGGCTCGAGACTACAGTAGTTAATGCTTGCCTAATATATATCTACTGTATAAAGAGCATGTAAAAATCATAAATATTACATTTTATTTTTATTTCAATTCACCTAAAGAAAAGTCTTTTACATGATGGCATTAATTCCCTTATCAATAAAAACACACTGATACTCTGCACTCTCTAAATCGCAGGTCCTGCCTTCAAAGAGATTTCTGCAGCATACAATACATTTATAGTGTTATCGATACTACACCATACTTGGAACCTTCCTTGCGTTGGATCTTGGGCATACGTGCACTGTATACCGGAATACACACTTGTGTGATTTTATGCATACGCTGTGTGCATATGGTATGTACATGTTGATAAATGTGTAACTGGAAAGACACATCCCTATATACTTTACTGAATACGTACGAGTCAGCAAACACTGTTGATACACTGTTATAATGTCCTCGACTCTAGCTAGCTGCCTTTGTTAGTAAAATATCTCTATTCTATTTGACCCCGGAATAAATTTTGTGTGTGCGTGCGCGCGCATGTATGTATGCGTGTGCGCGTTCATACAAGTACTTTGCTAGAAATAATTATCTCTCATAATCCACAATAAACCATAGCATTTTCAAAGTCGTATATCCTGCCATAAATGAGATTTCTGCTACATTAATTGCTGAGGAACAATACGAATGATCGAAACGCTGCAAGCCCGAAAGGCAATTTTTCGACTGTATTTTCATTCGACACCAAATAAATGGGTGTTTATCATTATTATTATTATTATTATTATTATTATTATTATTATTATTATTATTATTATTATTATTATTATTATTATCATTATCATTATTATTATTATTATTATTATTATTATTATTATTATTATTATTATTATTATTTGTGATTACAGTGTTATCTAAATATTGATATTAGCATTGTGATGTGCTCTGCGTATAGTTGCTTCCATTAATAACAACTATTATTTTTTGTATATTCTGTATAACATCGATGTGTAGTTTACTGATTGTCCTAGATTTGCAATTTACTTCATAATATGAGGTATCGTGATTCCTTCCTATCATTTTATGTGCATAGTGTGCTTGCAGGAAGTGTTAGACTTTTATAGTCAATAGAACAACTGAAGTCGTGAAGTTTACAAGCTTCACATATGAAAATATATCTCTAAATCGCAGCGTTGATTAATGGGTTTTCTGCGCACTTACCGGTTTATAGATAAGAATTAATAAAAGGCTCTTTCTTTTTTACTTTCAATTTTAGTATTTCTCTCCCATATTATTAGTATTAGAACGTAGTTTGTTTGATGATTAATGATGAAATGAAGACTCATAGACCAGCACAACGCTAGAATATATAGAGAGAGTATATACTAATCGCACACAAATATAGAACATTACTGGAATGATGATAAATACACTAAAATAATAAATGGAGGTTGGTAGAGATATATAAGAATAGCAAGCTATTCATGAACACTGCATTCAATATTAGTGATTCAAGAAAAGAGACTACATGTCTCCTTGCGCACATCGGAAACTTCATAAATGTGTTCTTAACAGTCCGGAGCTGTGGAATTTCTTAATGAATAATCCAAAATACCTGATGGAACTTTGCATTAGTTTGAAAATAATACGTCAATCGCTTGTGACACATAAGTGTTAATTAAGTGCGAACAGATTCCTTCTGGAACATGTGTGACGTATTTGCACCATCCCTTTGATTCTGAGATTTACCACTGCACCTAACGCTTCGATGTTTACAACGGTATCCACCCTGAAGCCATTTGAAAAGACGGAAGATGATATGCCATGTCCGTATGTTATTTAGAGCCATCAATATTGTACATCATAACGCGCACATACTTATTGCTGCATATAGAGCCACAAATTCATTTTTCTACTTAGGTCGAAATTCATTTTGCAGAAAATGAAATCATAGCGGATTTCCGCAGAGACTTATTCAGCAAGTACTTCCACTGAATGAAGGCATCCTCGATGACTTGTTGTGTTGTACAAGAACTGCTCTATATTCATCATGTGAAAATGAAACTTATACTAATGCTTTGTAGAACATGGTTTATATATATATATGAGATTCCACAAATCACACTACGATCATAGTCTTTATTGAATGCAGTACAGTCCGCTATATTCGTGGATCATAGTTCATGAGTTCGTTTCTTCGGTTGATACTATATTTAGCCTACATTATATCAGCACAGGGGTGTAGAACATTATAGTAACTGCCATTACAATTTAATATCGTTTGGTTGTAGCCGACATGATCAAATAGGTGTTTTAAATGCCAATCAAAAACATTTCCTGTAAACGAACTTAACAAATATGTATGTATGTATGTATGTATGTATGCATGTATGTATGTATTTATATCATAATGCACACTTCCACACCCACACAAACACATAATACCTAAACGCAAAAAATATATACACATATATACATACAAACGCATGCAATACCCATAAACACACGCAAAATGCATAGACAAAGATAACATTCGCCCACATACATACGCAATACATATGCACACTATTTAGACACAGAGGCACACACACAAACGCACACACACGTCAAACATATCGCCTCCATTCATACATACAGACGTACACACTCACACACTCCATTCTCTCATACACCCATAAGCTTGCGCACCTCCTCTTGTTGAGATATCATGAATTATCTTCCCTTTATTCAACATCTCTTCACTATTATCTCCCTTTCATTCAACCTCTTATCCAACTAACGTACCAGTGACGTGTATGTTTTACATACTCCTTCGAAGGAATTCTTTTACCTAGCTTGTTACTTTAATATATATATGAATGTGCATGTGGGTGTGTTTGCATTTATGAAAGTGTGTGTGCATGTGTGTAGACAATAATGCAAATAAACATTTTTGAGCTTGTTTTATAAAATATGCATACACACATATACGCACGTATATACATGTACGTATGTAATCTTCTACGTATCTTTCTAGCCATTTCGCCGACCACTATTCCTGCGATGGTCGTAGTGGGAGGTTTCTCACATACTACATCCTTGAAGTTCCATGGCTGAATGAGGGAACATCAAATTTTCCATGTATAATGAAACATATATTCGTTGCAGAACGGAAAATGATTTGGAGGTAGAAGATGGGTGGGGGAAAGAAAATGCCAAAAAGAACTGAGTGCATGTAATGAAGAAGGGGAAACTCAAGGTGTGAAGAAGGAGAAATAAATGGAGAAATAGAAGAGTTAAAGATTGGAAATTAGATTAGGAAAAAGGGGAGGGAGGAAGAGGAAATGCGGAAGACGAAAGTATAGAAGGATTAAACCAAAAAACGGGGTGTTATTAGGAATGAAGAAAAGAGGGAGGAGGATGAGAAGGAAGAGACGACGATGACGACGACGACGAAGAAGAAGAAGAAGAAGAAGAAGAAGAAGAAGAAGAAGAAGAAGAAGAAGAAGAAGAAGAAGAAGAAGAAGAAGAAGAAGAAGAAGAAGAAGAGGAGCTCTTATTCGCAAGGTTGTCATAAATATTTAAGTCGAATCACTTCAAATTCGAGACGCCTCCATAATTGAAAATGCCGGGATAGTGATTATATTGTGTATGCTGTATGAAAGTCATTTGTTTTTGCATGCTAGAACAATATTTAATATTAATAGTATTCAAATATCTGAAAATATTCATAGCTCTAGGATAAGGTTTGGACTTCAGACTAAATTCTGACAAAGCTGATGCCTTCTACAATTTGATATGCTTTTAATATTCATTAAATATTAGAAAATGTTTAATGTTCTCATGTTTTATTTAAATAATACTAGTTAAACAGATATAGCATTAGGACAAAGAATAGGAAAGATATTTTCTTTGTAAATGCCGGTTGGTACTTTAAGTTACAAACAATTAAATGAATATAGTTTTAGCACTGCAAGTCTGGCAACGTATCTAACGCCTTTGAATTAAGTACGAAGCATATACTGTCTAGACACTAAGTCTACAAATGTGCTTCAAGTTAAAATATTTTTGAATGATATATATTTATTGCCATACCAACGTATATATATATATATATATATATATATATATATATATATATATATATATATATATATATATATATATATATATATATATATATATATACATATATATACATATATATATGTGCATATACACACATATGCATATACGTGCAGATACATATATCTGCACTGATATGAGCGCATATGTAACGGCATATATATATAGATATATACTATTGATTTAGCCACATATATTATAATGTATTTTATATATCATAACATTATTTTATCGTTATAATATGTTATTGTATGCCTATATATATATATATATATATATATATATATATATGCTATGGAAGTGAGTGCAAAATTCAGAAGCAGTCACAAACACCACATGCATTTATGCGTATAGATTTTTAAAGAGATTACTGTATTTATATTTTCTTGAACTACGACTGCATTAAGCTAAAGATGGTAGTCTGTTTCCTTCTTTCTGTTTTCTTTTTTTTTTTTCAGTAATCAGGGATGTTTACAGAATACATTCAAAAGAAAAATCCTAACTTTTTCCTATTGTATTGATTCTGATGTGTAGCTTTCTCCGGTCACGCAGCATGCGGAGTCATATATATACTTCACTTACTCCATCAGATAATGTGTATATAAATACTACTTCTGAGAATCAACCCATAAAGTAGTCAACTTCAAATAGGAAAGAACCATCTCAACCGATCTCAAACATGGTTTCACCGAAGTTTTGAAATCTTTACTAAGACTCTTCTTGTGGATGCATTCAGAATTTGTCTTCGATGGCTTCTCTGCATTTCTGTCATACCAACACTAGGGACGCTGTCCTGCTATTTTGCATAATGTCTGCGTTTTTAAATTCCTGGTTTATCCATGCTGCTTTCGGTTTGTGAAAAATACCAGCACTGGAGCACTGGAAATATATATGTGTATTTATATGTGTGCGTGTGTGTATATATATAAAGTAGGACGTCAATGTTTGACGTCCTGCAAAACAACAATTATATATATATATATATATATAAGAGTAGAAATTAATATTATCAACTAATAATATTATTATTCAAACAGTGGTAAGCATACTTAAAAATGTCCGAGGGACGTGAATTGTATTTATTTATAAACAATATTAGAGATCACTGTAGATCACTTTTATGCTAAAAATAGACCTCAATCCGTCTTATCACTAAATCTGTGTTCTCAAATTAGTAAGACTCGAGATGTTTAGGTGTTAGACAAATGAAAAGAAATAAACATACCACTTAATTCCATACCTTAAGATTTCGACATGAACAATTCAATAATTGACTGAGTCTCCTCAGATTTTGTGGTAAGACGGTTTGGCATCTATTTTTAGCATACAAGAGATCCACATAGTGATCTCCCATATTGTTTATTGTTTGGGCATAGATTCCTCGTTGATCAAACGTGACCTGTGGTCACCTCTTCCTTTCTCCCTTCGGCCAGCATAAAGGCAAGACGATCTACTCTCTCTTTCCGCTCAAGTTCGTCACATCACAGCGTTCAGTATCTCCTCTCGTTCAGTTTAACGGCATTTAACGTTGTTTTCACTGTTTAATTTTTCCTGTCTTGGTTTTTGTTTGCTACTTTGGAATAATCTGCTTAGCTGGTTAATCCACTTCGCGGGAAGAGCTATTCTAAGAGCGCGTTCTGCTTCATCTACCAAACGCCTAGTTTAGAATAGAGGCAGCTGATGAAGGAAAAGATCCATAAGTGGCTCGTCTGTTTTCCTATGTGTTCATTCTGTTGTCTGTAAAAAATGTCCGTTTTTGCGCTTTGTGTATATTTCTGCTCCTTTTTTCTTCAAGGTTTTTGACGTCCTGTACCCGGGTATGCATCTATATATACATGTAGATGCAGGTATGTACATATATATATATATATATATATATATATATATATATATATGGGTGAAGTATATTAATACCTCGTTCAGAGATTTAACATATATATATATATATATATACATATATATATATATATATATATATATATATATATATATATATATATATATATATATATATATATATATATATATATATATGTGTGTGTGTGTGTGTATGTATGTATGTATGCATGTATGAATGTATGAAGGTTTTATGATTTTTAAACTAATATACATTTGGTTCATTGCAAGTGTATGGACAGAACATCTAAACAGACTTTCATGTGCTCCTCTGGATATAATTTACACTGTACGCTTTTTCACTTATGGAACCTCTTGCGTCAAACAATGGTTCTCTGGCGTGTCTTATTAAACATATTAATCTTGAAATCTTTATAAGTGTTTAGTGCTGAACTGGCATATCTTGACTTCATTGCGTTTCAATTCATCTTGCAGTAGCGGAATTGTATCTAGATTTATTTTTTCTCAAGAGGAGTAAAGAATAATATGGCCATCGTCTGTTTATTTAATGCACATGCCGTTTATATTTTTATCTCATCAACATCTATTTGCCTGCGTTAAAATATTTATGCATAAAGATTTATTTACAGAATTTAATCCAAGTTCCATTTGGTATTAATCATTTTTAAAGATTGAATATTTAATGTTATTTCCGTGTAGAAAATGATCATTCTCGAGATTTATAGATATTAATTTCGGAAAGGCCACATTTGGATTTTCTGATGCATAATGAACAACGTCAAATTTTTATATTTATCATATTATGGTTTATTAGTCATTTACTTTTTAATAAATTTGTATGATATACGTATATATATGTGTTAGGATATTCGGAGGTGCAATGGCCCAGTGGTTAGGGTAGCGGACACGCCGTCGTAGAATCGCAGTTTTGATTCCCAGATCGCGCGTTGTGAGTGTAAATTGAGCGAAAACACTTAAAGCTCCATGTGACCCAGGCAGAGGTGGTAGCGAACCCTGCTGTACTTTTTTATCACATCTTTCTCTCACTCTTTCTTCGTCTTTCTGTTGTACCTGTATTTGAAAGGGCCAGCCGTGTCACACTCTGTGACGCGTTGAATCTCCCTGAGAACTACATTAAGGGTACACATGTCTGTGGAGTGCGCAGCCACTTGAACGTTAATTTCACGAGCAGGCTTTTCCGTTGCAACCACGCCAGTATATATATATATATATATATATATATATATATATATATATATATATATATGTATATGTATATGTATATATATATATATATATATATATATATATATATATATATATATATATATATATATATATATATATATATAGAGAGAGAGAGAGAGAGAGAGAGAGAGAGAGAGAGAGAGAGAGAGAGAGAGACAGGTGTGTGGTGCGTGTTATTGATAAAACCTTTAATCTAGTTTTTCTACTTACCAATATGATTAGAGCTTTAGCCAGGAGGAACTTATGTCATTAAACCTTATCCAACGATCTTCTGTTGTTTCGACCCTAAATCATAACACACTCACGTTGTCCGATTAGTAGAATTGGCTAAATCACTGCCTACCATCTCCACCTGGTGTCCAGCTATATTCTTATTTCTTGCTACATAGCCAACAATTGTTTCTTTTGTTTTTTTGCTGCCTCTCCCATCCTGCATACAGTATTTCTCTCTTTTTCTTTTCTTCTAATGTGTAGGGAAAGAAAGAAAGAGGGAGAAACAGATATATATATATATCGATATATGCATCTTTAAGACAAATGTACACCTCTCTGGCGCAGGAGTGGGTCTGTGGTAAGAAACTTGCTTACCAATTACATGGTTCCGGGTTCAGTCCCACTGCGCGGCAACTTGGGAAAGAGTCTTCTACTATAGCCTCGGGCCAACCAAGGCCTTGTGAGCGGATTTGGTAGACGGAAACTGGAAGAAGCCCGACGTATATGTCTGTATATATGTATATGTATATATATATATATATATATATATATATATATATATATATATATATATATATATATATATATATATATATATATATATATATATATATATATATATATATATATATATATGTAAGTGTGTATATGCTTGTGTGCCTGTGTTTGTTCCCCCACACACACATTGTTTGACAACCGATGCTGGTGTGTTTCTGTCCCCGTAACATTAGCGGTTCGCCAAGTGACCGATAGGATAAGTACTAGGCTCACAAAGGGTAAGCTCTGGGATCGATTTGCTCGACTAAAGACGGTGCTCCAGCATTGCGGCAGTCAAAGGACTGAAACAATTAAAAGAGTAAAGAGTAAAAGAGTATTATTTCTTGTTTCAGAAATGAGTAGAGAAATATTTATTTATTTAAAATCTTATGAATCGAACGTCACATAACACGTATATAGAAAGAAAATGTGGAACTCTTTCATGCATATTTTCACCAAATGTGGCGGAGGTATGCATGAAGTTGTAAATGTTCACTTGGGATTTTAATTTCCCCTTAGCTAACATCCAGAAGAGGCATCATTGAGGGAAATTTCAGTATTTGAGGAAAAGCTAACTTATATTTAATTTAATTGTACAAAGTATGACAGGAAATGTGAAATCTTCTATACCGTAATCGCTTATGTGCTTGTGCCGTAATGTGGGTAGTATTAGTACCTGAAAATGGCTAAAGTTTAAACATTTTAATCCAATTAGTGTCCTGGACAGGAAAGGTGAATACCGTGATTTGTTGATGAAACATTCGTGAACGAGGGAGAGTTGTTTTTCTGCAAAATTGTGTACTAGCAAGTTTATTTGATACTAATTGAAGGGAGACGGAAATTTGTGTTAACAGATGTACATTGCTAATTTAGATTATTATGCATTGTGTGTTAATGCGTTGTGAAATTTAGCTAAATATCTGAGAGATTTTCAATATTCACTTCGCTTGCGAAGTTTCGCCCACAATTGTTGAAATCCTTAATTTAGATTATTCTTTGGCATGTAACAGGAAATTGCTATGAAATACCAAGTAAACAGAAATGTCAATGAGCTCCAAGATGCAATCGGAAATACATAAATAAATAAATAAATATATATATATATATATATATATATATATATATATATATATATATATATATATATATATATATATATATATATATATATATTTATACCATATGTTTGTGAAAGGCATCACATACGTGATTAGCAGCTCCCAAACATTCAGACCAAACGACGTTGTCGCAAAAGCTGTGTATATAAACATTTGGATAATAAGACTGTCCTGGAAAAATATAGATAATCTCCTTGCTACGGAATACATTCACAAACATCAACACAAATGGTGTTAGTGGAACATTCCACTCAAAACCTCTGTCAAGTGTAAACATAAAATGCCAGTTCTTGCTGTTTGGGACTGACAAAAAATGGATGTACCGACATGGAGGTTAAATGTCCTGCTGAAGCAAATATCTCTTTGAAAATCAAACATGAAGAGAGCCATGCATGAAACATGAAGAGAGTCATGTATCAAGCATGAAGAGAGTCATGAATCCAGACTATCAATAATAATTGGCGCACAAGTCTTCTAACTAAACGTCTAACCGACTACCTGGATCAGCTAGGGTTTTCAGAAAAAAGAAATTAACGAACTCTCATATTAAAATACTGGTTTTAAGTGACACAGTAATGGCATGCAAGACTTTTCTCAAGTACGGCATTGTATTTGTTATTGTTTTTCTTCTCTATGTCCCAAGGATGTGATATTCTTTTTGTTATCTATATTGTTTTTGTTATCTATATCCCAAGGATGTAACATTATAACTTGCTTAGAAACCAGCTCTTACCTCACAGGCAGAATTAAAAAGAGAACAGAACATACATATATAAATACATACGGATATAACGTAAACACTCGGTCAGGGAACTTAACTTTGGCGTTTGTATTCGTTATCGCTGTTTAATGAAGCCCTAATGAACAAATAGCCGCGGACCGACTTGCTTTGCAAATAAGCATATTCCCTCAATGACATGTTGGGAGACAACCTAAAGAACTATAATTCAATAGACAAAGAAACTACGTACGTACGTATTTGTGTATATTTGTATATAGGTGTGTATGCCTATGTTCTTGTATATATGTATATATATATATATATATATATATATATATATATATATATATATATATATATATATATATATATATATATATATATATATATATATATATATATATATATATATATACTTCTATTATATATATTTATATCAGCTCAAAGCTGTGGCCATGCGTATATATATGTATATATATCAATATATATATATATATATATATATATATATATATATATATATATATATATATATATATATATATATATATATATATATATACGCACACACATATTCACCATCATGCGTGCATACGCATACATACTAATGCTATTCTGCGCGCGCGCACAAACAGTTAGAATGTAAAGTTTCAAAAGACATTGAAATCATATTTAGTTTCGATTTATTGGAATATTTTATAATGTTTCCGATAATTTTATTTCATTGTAAGTACATCTAATAGATATATTTTTACCCATTTTCTATAAATATATATTTAGTTGATGTATTGCTTTATTTTTATACAAATATATTTAGTAGACATTTTCATAATAAATCAGCCCATAATTCATTATTTTGTTTACATTATTTCTTTCACTATTTGTAAATATATCATTGTATTATTTGCTTCCCGCAATATCTTTAGACTCCGTCTGGGATTGTCTTGAAATCAATCTATATGTCTGTTTGTTTCCATCTCTAAATTCAGTCTATGATTGAATAGAATAAGAAAAATCACACATATTCCGGCAAGGTAATATGAATAATAAATAGATACATACATATATATATATATATATATATATATATATATATATATATATATATATATATATATATATATATATATATATATATATATATATATATATATGTGTGTGTGTGTGTGTGTGTGTGTGTGTGTGTGTGTGTGTGTGTGTGTGTGTGTGTGTGCGTGTGTGTGTGTGTGTGTTCGGGCCTGTGCAGGTGCATATATGTGTGTGTATATATATACATATACATATATATATATGTATATATGTATATGTATGTATGTACATATATATGTGCATTTATATATATATATATATATATATATATATATATATATATATATATATATATATATATATATATATATATATATATATATATATATATATATATATATATATATATATATATATATAAATATATATACATATATATATGCATATATAGCTTTGTAACCGAATTACTTCTTTGTTTACACCACAAATAAAGAGGAAATTGTATACGAGTATTACGTAAACACTTAAGACTTCTCTTCACTCGTCAGTGATTACAAAATGCGAGCCACTAAGAGAAGTAGAGGCTCGAATGGTACCTGGTTCGTTCCTTGGTTCGGCATCGATTGGATGGCCCTTCCCTTCTGAAAAGACATGCGTTGTGTATAAAGTGTAGTTGTTCTTGTGTGTGTGTGTGTGTGTGTGTGTGTGTGTGTGTGTGTGTGTGTGTGTGTGTGTGTATGTGTGTGTGTGTGTGCGTGTGTGTGTGCGTTTATGAGGGAGAGAGAGAGACTATGCAGGTATCTGCAGCTTTATTCTTTGCGTTATTTGTGCTTATCAGAAATAGATGGGATTGAGAAAGGGTACGAAATTCATCACTGGGACTCACCAGTGTATGTTGTGGGGTGGACAGAAAGATCTCCGTTATCTTATTCTATAAGAGCTACGCTATGGCATTTGCTTAACGCTACACCACTTATTTCTTTCCTGAATTTACTCACTCACATTCCTAAGTTTTTTCAGAACATTGTCTGGTTTAAAAAGCCACATCAGACGCCATGAAGAGGGATAAGGTGTAAGTACAGGAGGTGGTCAAACTCTGTGTAAGGAGTAGAAAACCACCATATATATATATATATATATATATATATATATATATATATATATATATATATATATATATACATATAGTCCCAAAGAGGATGTTTAAAACATTTATGGGGATATTTTATCCAAGATACAGTAGTTTAATATATTATGTTTTAAAGAGATATTTCTTCAATGAATATACTACATAAAATATCATAAAATATCAAAAACTATTATCAAGTTAGAATACAGCGAGATCTAATGGATATAAATTAATCTAATAAAATCACGTAACATATTCACCTATAATTGTTCGATTTTACAAACAAAATTAAAATTACAAAACATATATAAATACATAATGCTGCATTTTAAATACCTTCTACGGAAAATCACCAGGGTGTACAAAGGTCAATAAGGATTGCATTAGAATACGTTTAGATTACTCAGAATATATTGACATGTTTATTTTCCTAATGTAATCCTTATTGTCATACGTACACCCTGATGACTTTTCATACAATGTATTTAAAGTTTCAAGTAAGGTGAATAAAATCGAAATTAGCGACAGGATATCAAGTAGTGATGCAGTACGACCGTTTCAAGCGGTTCCATTTAACAGAATAATGCAATCATTACATCAATTTAAATATATTGCCATCTTCAGTTACACAAATAAATAAATAGAATTTTAACCTGGCGGACACATTAATATATTTTTCTCAAATATTTCAAACGAGCAAGAAGATGGAAGAAATTCATGTTGTCACTATTATAGCTAAGAATACACTACACTTCCGAGAATCGCAGGAAGCCTATTGGGGTCATAGTGTTGCAAAGGATTGTAAATCGTTTCTAATTCATTTATCTCTTTATCTACTACTAAATTTAAGACTAGAAAATGTGTCTGTTTTTTTTTGTTCTTTTTTTTTTGTAAAGACAAGAGTGAGACAGCTGATGGCTGGGCATGGTCATAAATATTGTCATATGTATCCCTTTTCCTCAAGGAGGAAAGAAGAGAAGACATTAGTAGTAGTCAATTGGATATAAAGTAACTGTCTATAAAAAGAGGTTGGGTAAGGGAAGACTTGGAGTCATGATGTTAATTACCAGTTAAAAGGGGCAAGACGCTAAGAAACCTATATATATATATATATATATATATATATATATATATATATATATATATATATATATATATATATATATATATATATATATATATATAAAATTAATTAATGAGGGTAGAAATTGAAACTAATCAATTAGAACCAGTGGTCTAGGATATTAAAAAAAAACACTTAGCGCGCCAGATTGAAGACATTTGAAATGATACAGTGAATGTAATATGCAGAACACTACACGTGCTCCTTTATAGATGGACGTCTTGTGCCTAGTTCTGGAGATTATATCTCATATCGACAGACTTACGCTGACTATCCTGCAGATATTTACTTATGTAAATTTTAACATGTGAAACCATGGTACGTAGGTTAATCGTTTTTTTAATTTAGTATTTTTTTTCATTTGTCTTGCCCGTTTACAGTCTGTTGTGTCGCTGAATTTTTTACTGAGAACATATTTCTTTCGTGGTTTGATGATTTGGCATCTATTTCTAGCGTATAGGAATCCACATTTGCTGGTCATTCCTCTTATTTTTGCATGTAATATATAGATAGATAGATAGATAGATAGATAGATAGATAGATATATTTGTAGCTACATTCATATACACATATTCATATATACTGATCGACCACGAGTGAGAAATTGATACAGTGAGGGCGAGACTGTGAGTCAGTGCGAGAGTGAAAGAGAGATCGGGGTTGGGGGTTAAACCGAAAGATATGTTACATTCAGATTTTATAAAATGTATTTTGGATATTACTATCATCTTATAGCAAGTGTCTCTTTATAGAAATTCTTGTTTCACTAACTTTAATTATTTCGGTTTCTAAATAGAATAGCTTGGATAATAATAAAATATTTCTCTCCATAAGGTTGCGCAATTTCCGTTTATCTGTTGTAAATGAAGGTAAATATATCTTGTGTTGCGTAAGGAATGCCTTTTTCTTGTATTCGGAGTTACTAACGGTATTGAGCATAAATTGTTCAAATGTGTGGTGCTGTACATTGTAGTGTGGGCATACATTCACGTAAACTTATCTTTCGAAGGAAAATTCCTAAGTGAATTAACGATGTACTGCGACTCTAATCATCCCACCATCACCACCACAGCCACCAATACCACATTCATTACCAGTACCACCACCACAAACACCATCACTGCTACCACCACCTACACAGAACAACACCAGAACCTCACCACTACCACCACCACCACCTACCCAAATCAAAACCACATACACAACCACTACGACTACCCCACCACTACCACCAACCCCACCATCTACCCAAAGCAACACCACATCCTCAACCACTACGACAACCACACCACTACGACCACCCCACCACCACCACACACACACACACCACCACTACCACCACCAAATCTACCACCACCACCACCACCACCACCACCACCACCACCACCACCACCAGTATCACAACTACCACCACTTCCACGAGGACCATCTCCACCAATATAAAAGTGTCTTTGTTTTCAGAAAGCTTTCTGAAATGTTACTCATTGAAACACATCTCAGTGTAGTGCATATTCAGTCCTGCCAATGAAATAAGTAGCATGATCCTATGAAACTATGTTGGTTTGCATCGGCAGTGCCTATAGGCAAATAAGAAAAAAAAAACAATAAATTAATTTACCGTGAGGCAGGCAACCATTCTACAATTTTGGGCCATTACCTCTCGTAGATTGCCTATTTCATTACGTCATTCTCATCCTTTTCCCCACCGTAAAGCAATTTATTCTACTTGGAAACCGTTAATACATATTTAGTCAAATATTTAAAATATGCATCGAATTAGAGGTAAGAGGTAACATCCAGAATAACTTACTATTACAATTTTGAAATTCTTTTGTGATAATCTGGAAAATATTTTCGGGCAATATCATCTGCGGTTTGTGCAAAGTTATTATTGACTATTAATTCCTTCTATGCTAAAATATCAAGTTTTTCTACAGACATCGAATAACCAAAATAAATATATGAAAGCCAAAATAACTTCGTCACCAAGAATGTGAAAGTAATCAGCCAGAATATTGATAACATTTCTTTTGAAACATAATTTTTTCCAAATCTTTTCTTTAAAAAATATATTTTTACTTGAAATGATATGATGATCGATATCATACATTTTTTCGCCTATTCTTCTGAGCTATAATTTCGGTGGAGTAACATATGATATAAACGAATAGAATTTCGAGTGACAAAGTCTCTTTATGAAAAATCTCTATTTTCAAGGTCTGTATTTTTTTTAATTTACCATAGTGGACTACCTGTTACAGTGAAATCGATATATTTGTCCACGTCATGTACATATAGAAGAATGAAGTGTTGATTTGCTTGTGTATATATCAAATCATCATATATATGTATAGAAATGTATTTGCACTTATGTATATATACTGTTACACACCAAACTACAAATATTGAGGAACGCATATGCTTATACAGATATGTATTCACACAATTTTGATAACTACACGTAAGCATTTATAAATAATCTCATTTATAAAGCACTCATATTTATGAAGATAGTCATTCGCATGTAGCTATGCATCAATACATACATTTCGACACTTCTCCAAACAGAAACACGTCTGGCATTGGACTTTAATATGAATTTAATGAGAATAATACAGTAAGAAACACATTTTGAACATGTATAATACTTAATTCTTCTCTATGATGTCTTGTATGTATATGTATATATTGTATGTGGAAACAATTTTCTCTCTCTATTTCTCTCTCTCCCTCTCTCTCTCTCTCTCTCTATTTATATATATATATATATATATATATATATATATATACACACGCATATATATATATCTATCTCTCTCTCTCGCTCTCTCTCTCTCTCTCTCTCTCTCTCTCTCTCTATATATATATATATATATATATATATATATATATGTATGTATGTATGCATGCATATGTATGTATTTATGTGTGTATGTATGTATGTATGAATTGCTTGAACCTTCTGTTTTTACTTTTTTCGTTTTCTTAACAAAAATTACCTGCACAGTAATTTGGAATCTATTGTTCGCAATTGCATTCTGGGTAACTATTAATTACGTAGATGTAGATCTGTCTCAATACCTTCAAACTATAGATTTTTAGAGAGATGTAACAGATCATGTACGATAGCCATATTATACAACAAAACCGACCGCCTCCTCACTGCTACATATATTAGGCACTGATTTCCTGTATTGTTGGATACACACGAATGTCAATAAAACGCAAGACTAATTGAACCATTGTTGCATATTGACAATCCAGTCAGTCACAATTCATACGCATACACACTTACAAAAACATGTACGTAACCTATAGAGTACCTATATAAACAGGGCTAATTAAGCTGTTTCTCAGTAGACTGGAAAAAATATTTGTTTCTGAAAGTATACGCATATTCATACGTAAATATATGCGTATGTGTGTGCTTGTCTGTTTGTGTGAGTGCATGTGTGCGTGCGTGTGCGTGCGTGTGCGTGCGTGCATGTGCGTGTGTCTGAGAGGAGAGAGGTGGAGGAAACGAAAGTGCGGGCTAGTTTCTACATAGTTCGGTTTATGTTCTTAAGATCGCCGTTTCGATTCCGGAGATGAGATGGATTTTTGTGGCTTTGAGCATCACACTTTATGTTACATATCCGCAGGTGCCTAATTAAGTATTTCAAAATATGAAACATAGATTATAAGTTATAACAGTGTGTACTAAGTACACTATATCCCCATAAACGGAATGATATCACTATCAATTATATTTAAATGAAACATTGGAAATCTTCATAATATTGGACGGCGTTTATGGCGGCAACAAAGTGTAGATTAATAAATTTTCTTACAGAAAGATCAGGCTACTCAGATACTTTGAGGAAGCCAAAAATTACACGACACTAATGAATAACTCACCCTTTCTGCATATATGTATATCTATCTTTCTATCTACCTATCTATATGTCTACTTATCTATCTATCTATCTATCTATCTATCTATCTATCTATCTATCTATCTATCTATCTATCTATTTATCTATTTATCTATCTATCTAGTTATATATACCTATCTAGTTATATATATATATATATATATATATATATATATATATATATATATATATATATATATATATATATATATATATATATATATATATATATATATATATATATATATATATATATATATATATATATATATATATATATATATATATATATATATATATACATATATATTATAGAATAAGAACAGAAAATTATAGCAGAAAATTATCACAGAAGATATAACATTATATAACATTACATTGATAGATAGATATAAAAATATATAAAGTATGATTATTTATTTACAAAGTCTAAAAGTTTTAAATAATCCTACTTTATATATTTATACATCTATCTATAAATACAATATTATTTTGGCCGTATATCTTCTGTGATGATTTTTGATGCACTTTTCCTGCTCTTATTTTATAAAATAATATATAATCGGTCTTATTAAATGGCTAAATACCTTTAATGTTTTAGACATTTCCCTACCAAGAGCACTTATTAGAAATTCAGTATATTATATTCTCATTGAACCTAGCATCATAGCATCATAATTTTGAAATATCTACAAGACCGTCAAAAGCTTGTTTATTTTGTTTTTTTATTTTATTTATTATTACTGTTGCTTAATATCTTTTCGTAAAATGCTCTTTATTTTCAGACATCATTAAAAAAGGGCAATTAAAATTCATTAAAATCACAGATTTATCGGACTTTGAAAGAGGTCAAATTGTTGGTGTTCGTAGGGCAGGCGCTAGCATAACGAAAGCAGCCAAAATGCTTGGTATATCGAGAAGTACTGTCTCGAAAGTAATGACACCCTTTGAGAAAGAGAGGAAAACCTCCTCGTCGAAACAAAACTCCGGAAGAGAACCAAAACTTGCAGATAGGGACTGTCGGACACTTACGAGAATCGTTAGAAAGTATAACAAAAGTAGAGCTCCCAAAATTACTCCAGAACTGTATTCTGACCATCACTAAGTTACCTAAATTGATTGGCGTGTGGTTAAGGCGTCACGGTTTGTTGAACATTTCAAGAGACCCGTAATTTGATCCTGGCAAAAACAGTAAATATTTGACTATTTTTAGAAATGTTGTAAAGCATTCTTAAATATTTTAAAGTTTTAATTATCATCATCACCATTATCATCACATGCATAATTGTTGTTGGTGGTGGTGGTAGTTGTCATAGTGGTAGATGTATCTGTGGTAATCCCTAAATAAGATTATTTTCGCTTATTTTTGTCTTCACTTAGCTAGTAGGTTCCTGCTATCGTTATCATGAGAATATTTAGTATTATTTTTCTAAGTGGCAGTGGTTGTAGCAGTAGAGATACTACCTTTAAGTGTGGGCACACACACACACACACAGAAGAATTACTTACACACATACACACGCGCGCGCACACGCACACACATCATCACTTATGCTTTTTCAAATTGTTTTTTCGATGTACAGCTGCATTTTATATTGTCTTCAGTTGATAAATCGGTGAAATTATATTTATAAAAGCTATTTTGAAATATTGTATGTTCCAAGAATTTATTTATAACAGAAGTTAATAATGCTTTGCTTGTGTTGCTCGTGAAGTGTTCCTGTGTTCCTACTGCATCTCTCTAGTTATTAGACATTCAATGTTAAATTGGACACCTGATATTTTTGTTATCTTGAGAACAGAGACATTTTCCGATTTTTTCCTGCCTGAAAGGATTGTTATAAATATCATATAGTGCCACTGTTAAAAACAGTGCATATTATTACACACAACAAATTTCCCTCTTCCCGTTCTCAATTTGCTATGATTTTTGATTTACTAATGAATGACTTATACATATTTTCCGGGCAGTAGTTCGAACCTGGAGCTATTTATCGTCGGATAGAACTTTTGAACACTCAACTAAGCTGATTTAATTATTCTGAACATCTTGCATGATATCAATTTGAGGGAAACATCTAGTATAAATATTAATTGAATCCGATCGATAACAGCAACAGCTAATGTGTATTTATCTGCAGTATTGTCGCATTAGATAATTTTTTCATTACTTTGTTCGTATTAGAAAACAACGATGTACTTTGGTTTTGTTGTCTTTACTCTTGCGTGATAATTAGATGAAGCATTCTGGATTGACACGTGTTGTCAAATCTGCAACAAACCTCATCGTACCGTCTTAAAAGAAGAACGACTAACAATGTAATGATATTTTAAGCACAGGTGAGTGTGTTTAAATGGCTGTGAGATGATCTGTCACTCTTTGTCGCCAATTCATTATAAAAATGATAATATTAAGTGACACATCTACCTGTCCTATTTCCCATTCTATTTTCTAATTTATTACTTTCATCAGAACTTACTTGTATTTCTCTAATCATATCGGGTGCACCATCGCTAAAACTCAGTCTCATCATTCAAACTTTCATCACAAATTTAATATGGAACACTGTCCATCATAATTATCATTATGCACCTTATTCCTAACACTTCAAACCTTAAAGTAATTTGTCTTTCTTCCCTTCAACGGAAGAGAAAGTTACACAAATCACGTGGCAGTCACGTGGCAGTCACGTGGCTTTATCTAGTGTTATATTGCTACTTTTAACTAATTTTCCTCTTTTCAGGGTTGCTTTAGCACATTTTTCTAATCCGAATTTCATATCTATTTCCTTGGTAAACCCGTGTACTGTCTGTAGTAGTGTTACTAGCTCTTTGTCTATTTTTGCATATAATTTTAGGTCATCCATATATAGAAGGTGGCTGACTGTTTTTCCGTAGCATTTGTAACCGCATCCAGTTCTATTTAGCAATTATGTTAAAGGTGTGAGTGCCAGGCCAAACAGGAGTGGAGAGAGCGTGTCTCCCTGGAATATTCCTCTTCTAATGGGGATGGCTTTCGTTTTCACAAGTCCCTCTTTTGTTTGGAGCTGTAGCACTGTCTGCCATTTGTTCATTGAGTGCTCTATGTATTATTATTATTATTATTATTATTATTATTATTATTATTATTATTACTATTATTATTATTAATATTATTGTTATTATTATTATTATTATTATTATTATTATTATTATTATTATTATTACTATTATTATTATTAATATTATTATTATTATTATTATTATTATTATTATTATTATTATTATTATTATTATTATTATTATTATTATCATCATCATTATTATTATTATTTTATGTTTGACTTTTGTTTTGCATTTGTACAAGTTGGATCCAAGTCTCACCCAGAGACCTCAAGAGACAACAAGTTAGAAGTTCATGTAGGTGTTATGCCTAGGGTACCATATATTTGGATTTGTACAGTTTTGTTCAAGTGAATGTTTAAGAAACCATAAGAAAATTATGTTTGCTTTAAAATTTGAGATCACATAGACAGTATTTTACGTAGGATATGGGCAGTTCCCATGAGCACTATCTTTTGGACTTCAGCCATTTTGGGGTTTCCTGGTATCTGAGCTAGGTAGTAATCAGCCCGTTTCGCTGTCATTCCCAGGGCACCTATGACAATAGGTATTGTTTTCGTCTTCAGATTCCACATTTTGCTAATTTCTATTTCAAGATCTTTATATTTGCTCAGTTTTTGGTAGGTCTTGACAGATACGTTTATATCAATTGGGACAGTCATATCAATGAGGAGGCATGATTTTTGTCTGAAGTCTTTCAGTATGATGTCTGGCCTATTTGCGTCTATCTTTCTGTCAGTTTGAATGGTGAAGTTCCAGAGGAGTGCAATGTGATCATTTTCAAGTACTGGGGGTGGTTTGTGTTCCCACCAGTTTTTATCATGGGGCAAGTCCAGGTTTTTGCATATTACCCAGTGAATATATTGTGCAGCTCTATCATGCCTGTTGAGATACTCTGTAGGCGCAAGCAGACTGCACATGGAGACAACATGATCGATGGTCTCATTTTGTTGTTGGCATATACGACATAATGGGGAGCTGCCGTTCTTTAATATGTTGGCCTGGTAGTTCTTTGTAGGTAGGCATTGATCTTGGGCTGCTATGATAAACCCCTCTGTTTCTGATTTCAATCCAGAGGCCATTAACCATTGGTGGGTAAGGGCTTTGTCAATATCTGCATTATTCGCTCTCTTTGGGTATTTGCCATTGAGAGGTTTTCCATGCCATATTTCAGTCATAATAGCTAAGGCAGCAATTTTAGCACGGGTTTTCAAGCGCTTAGCTTTTTCTGTAGGTGTTTCTAGTTCGTCTAATTCTTGAATTTGTTGCAATTGGAATTCACTTAGATATTCCTTTGCCTGTTTTGTTACTGAGTAAGATGCTTTCTTGCTTTCATATTTTAAGACAAGTTTTAGCATCCAGTCCTCAGAGTTTTTCATATAGGTGTCTAGGCCAATTGTGGCTACCTTCATTGATAATGCCAGCTGTAGTAGTCCTCGACCTCCCTCTTTTCTTGGCAGATAAAGACGTTCTATATCTGCCTTAGGGTGGTGCATTCTATGCATTGTCAACAGTTTTCGTATTTTTCTGTCAACATTACATATTTCAGTAATTGACCAGTTAACGATGTTGAAACTGTAAGTCACGACTGGTATGGCTAGAGCATTGATCGCTTCGATCCTGTTTCTCGCGTTCAGCTCTGTCTTCAGTATTGCTCTCACCCTGCGATAACATTCTCTTCTGATCCTTTCCCTCATCACTGAGTGCTTGATATTGTCCCCTTCAATTACCCCTAGGTATTTGTAACTCTCCGCTGGTTCTAACTCTTTTATGACATTTTGCTGGTCAAGGTTCACATTAGATGTATTTGTCATTTTTCCTTTGATAAAGATAGCTTTTGCACATTTATCAAGGCCAAATTGCATCCTGATGTCATCACTGAATTGTTTAACAATCGCTAGTAGGCCTTTGAGTTGTTGGTCATTTTTTGCAAAGAGCTTTAAATCATCCATGTAAATGAGATGATTTATATTTTTATCAAATATTTTATAACCATACTGTGCATCATTGAGCAATTTTGAGAGCGGTATTATTATTATTATTATTATTATTATTATTATTATTATTATTATTATTATTATAATATTTGACATTTGCTTGTAATTGTACAAGTTGACTGCAAGTCTCACCCAGAGATGTCAAGAGAAAACAAGTTAGAGGTTCATGTGTGTGTTATGAATAGGGTGCCATATATCTGGTTTCGCCCAAAGTATGGTTCCAGAGAGTGATTCAGAAAACAAGAAAATTATAAGCTTGTTTCAAAATTTGAGACTACATAGACAATATTTGTTGTAGGATATGGGGAGTTCTCATCAGCATTATTGTTTCTTTTTTTAAATTTCTACCATTTTTGGATTTTCTGGTATCTGACCTAAGTAGTAATGAATCACTTTTGCTATCATTTCTAGTCTACTCAGGCTATCAATAAGCTTTTCTGTCGTTTGTGACCATCTTCGAGGACCATCTTATTGAGTAGTAGCTGATCTTTACAATAAAAGGGCCCACGTTTAGTTCTTTTTTGCTCATCAGGATATATCCCACTTTATATTAAAATGCTAAAGGTGTATTCAGTCAAGACAGATGTTAGTATTTTATAAATTGTTGTGAAGCAGGTTATGGGTCGATAATTTTTGGTTCATTTGTTCCTTTATTTTTTGGAAGTAGGAGTGTAGCACCATTATCTAGCCAAAAGAGAATTGTATTATGCCAAACCCATGATCTCCAAATACCTGATCCACCGGAACTCACCTATCGCGGACTATGCCAGATTCACTATATTGATGGCAGACTCGTCAGAGTAATGCGAAATGTGTCCCGCATGTGCGACCATACATAGTTAAAGAGACATATACAACATTTCAGGCACCGCATGCAGTTCTCAGGTTACAGCCAGAAAGAAAGTATCAGAGTATACAAAGTAGCTATGAGAAAATTTGAAACTATCATACGTAACGATAGGAATGGAATTTGCCCACTCTATAGGAGCAAATCATGGAACACCATTGAAAGGACTAAGAAGAAAATAGGGAAGGCCAACTCATTGTATGATAGCCACAAATACTAGAGTGTCATGTTCGTCGACACCACCCCTAGATGCGAACTGGCGTACCGCTTTAGAAGGGCCCTAGACAAACACAGGCTAAGAATTAAGGTTGTTAAAAGGCCGGGCAACCCTATCAAATCCCTAATCGGTAGAACGTACCCTTTTAGTAGAACCCGCTGTACTGATAGGAACTGTACTGTATGTAGATTTAGCCCACAGATAAACTGTAAAGACAGAAACGTAGTCTATAGTATAAGATGTAAAGAGGGACGATGCAGTGACATGACTACAACATACGTAGGTGAAACGGCACGGAGCATAGGAGAGGGGATAAATGAACATTTGATGAAACTTAAGGAAGGGAAGAGCTCATCAGTTCTTACCAGCATGCCGAGCAGGAACACGGAGGCTCACTCAACAACATAGAAGTTAAAATCGTGTCCACACATAGAACAGACGCAACGCTTAGACAAATTACAGAAGCTACGCACATAATAGAAGATAAACCTAGCCTGAATAGGAAACTGGAATGGAACACTAGCACACACCCCTAACACACCACAATATATGACAGAATAAGATCCCCATAAGCTGATAGCAATATGAACAAAATATAATGCAATACACAGATGAACAAATGGAAATTAAATAACTATGTATGTTAACAAAATTAAATTAAATTAAATACAAAAAAAGAAAGAAAAGGAAAAATAAGTAGGCATAAACACATGAACAAATAAATATAAACAAATTAAGTGAACGTGTATGAACAGGGGATACAGATAATACATGCACCCCCCATACACACACACACTTATTAAACATAGACACACATAGAGGTATACGTAAGCGCAAATAAAGACACATACGAGAAGGAATACAAAATACAAAATGCCTCATCGCTAGTAAGGAAAGACACACAAATAAAAAAGAAGAAAGCAAAGGACTTCTAATGAGGTCACAGAAGCGTCACGAAAGATCTCTGGCCGAAATGCGATTAACGCATAAAAAAGCTTAAGCAAATGAACACCAAATATATAGTGCGTGTGATCTTATTGACTAAACTGACAACACGACCATCCCTGAATACAACAATATATGTTTCAACACACGATTTCACATCAATGATCTTTCAAAACAAATATATATATATATATATATATATATATATATATATATATATATATATATATATATATATATATATATATATATATATATATATATATATATATATACATATATGTGTGTATATATGTACTTCTCTCTCTCTCTCTCTCTCTCTCTCTCTATATATATATATATATATATATATATATATATATATATATATATGTGTGTATGTATATATGCATATATATATATACATATATATAGATCAGGTGCACCAGCAACATTGTCCAAATTTTTGATCAAAAATCGAACCTTTGTATCTCATGAACGCTGAAATATAACTTTATGTAATTATCAGATGTTTTTTTCTAACGCTATTGTACTATACTTTGAGTATGAACAATTCTTATTACACTCCAGTCGTACCAGACGAATCGTGATGAAGTTGATTTTGGACGAAAGTCAGATTTTCATCAATAATTAAACATTGCGCTGGACTGGGAGTTCATAATTGATTGGAATAAACTTTGAATGGAAGTTTAAAGTTTTATTTCAAAGTAGCAGAGACAATATTGGCTGAAATTCTATATGTTAGGCATCAAAAATTGCTTCACTTTCGGTAATGATTTCCTGAACACTCTTCCTGGCTGGACTACAAGTTTTCTAAATGAATTCTTCATCAATGTTTTTTTCCCACGAATGTACCTTTTGAGAGCTTGTAGATTACTTCGGGATTCTCATAAGCTTTTCTGACCCTTTCATTCCAGATGCTGAAGGCTAAATGGCTCGAATCAAGTGAGAAATGAGGGCAGGAGTCCTTATCCCGAAATCAGTTGTGAAATTCATCTCTGAGAAATTTTTGAGCCACTGCATTTGAGGGAATAGGCGTTCCATCTTGCTGCAATGTAATATTGAAGTCATTAGCGATCTTTTTGGGGTTCCTTCGTCTCTAGGCTCAGTATATTCTGAAGGAATCCCGGTTTTTACATCTTTCAAAATTTCAACATAATCTCTCAGTCTCTCACTCTTCTCACGCTTGATCTTCCTGAAATCGGAGTACACGCAGATGAAAATCATCACCTTGGCAAGGTTTTAGAACATGAAATTAATATTTTTGGCTCATTCTGCTGCGCCAGTTTGTGTGCATATCTTGGGTGAAGTTCTCATGTGTGTAAAAGATCACTCCAGGATAAATTTGCTTTCGATCCAGATAATCTTTGCCTTAGCCAACTTTCTGACCGTTTATCCCAGGGTTACAAGATGCCTCACAGGTCTCATATAGCATTTCATTTTCAAGTCCTCTGCCACCGCTTTTTGAACTGTCATTGTTGAGACTCCTCACTCATCATATCACGTGCCAAGCATCTTATTGATTGAGTTGGATCTATTCTGATTGATCACGTCATCTCCAGACTGAAATGATGATATCACTTGCGGTTACGACCTCCTTATCCAGCTTCCAATTCCACTACTCCCTCTTTCTCAAACTTATTCACAAATGTTTAGATGGTTCTTGAATAGACTTTGAAGATCGAATCCAGAGAAAGAATGTTAGCGTCATTACAGAAGTACTGGATGGTCTTAGCCTTCTCAGCATTACCCAGTTGGGAAACGATGTTGAGGCTGTTATAAAATGATTTCAAACTGCTCTTTGCATAGCTATATATTTCAATGGCTATGTCATTGATTCTTACAAAGAATGGTGTTAGTATAGCAAGTCGTCTTATCTGGAAAACATGAAAATTGCAAATCGATTAGTTAATTGGTTTTTAGAAGTTTTAAAAAATTTGTGAGTGCGATAATTTTGCTGGTACACGAAGTATTAGTGTGTATATGTGTGTGTATCTGTGTTGTGTGTGCGCACATACGTGTGTGTCTGTGTATATCTCCCATGTGTGCATATATATATATATATATATATATATATATATATATATATATATATATATATATATATATATATATATATATATATATATATATATATATATATATTTATATGGGTGTTTGTGAGTGTGTGATTGTGTGTGTATGTATGTATATGCATGTGTATGTGTTTTATATACATATTACTTTGTAACATCTAGGTTAGCGGGAAATTGTTTTGTCACCTACCAACTTATTCTTGAGTTGTTTTAGATAATTTGCAATACACAGTGAAATTCATTTAATTTCCGTTAAATAAGATTGAAAGGGTTCTTGCGCAGGAAGTAACTTCGTAAAATTTCATGTTGAGAAAATAATAACATAATATTACAAATGTAATACTTCAAGGAATCTTAAGATCAATTTTGGGCAAGACAATTCCCACTACAACCATAAATGTTATCTGTTGCCTCTAGTTTATTATATATGTTTCATTAGTTATTCAAAAATTGATTGAACGCTGCTAATAGGTAACAATATGTACGCAACATGCAATTTTTTTTTCTTTATAAGTTGTTATTTAACGAAAAGCCAATGTAACTTATTCTTACTCTGGACGCCTTTTTGTCAAACATGCATTGCTGAAAGAATGTGTAACAACGTAATGTTGAAAATCACCTCCACATTTTGTACTGATATTTTATTTTTCCTTCCACAGCTAACGTTATTTTTTTATGTTTTCATATACGATTAACTCTACTATTTTCTATTTAACTGAAGAATAATCACAAACGTGTATCGAAATCGTTATTCTCTAAGTACGTTAAACGTTAAAGTTATATTATTACTGCATCAATGATAATATATTTAGAAAAGCACACACTATTATTATGTCTGATGATCCAAGTGTGAATGTCTCCATAAAGCGTTAAGCAACACTTAACAAGCGATCGGTCTTAACTCTAACCTCGTTAAATATCACATTAACCATCATTGTTACATACAATGACTGTACAAATGTCGTGAGGTTGCTATGCAGATAAAACTATTGCAACCAAAGAGAAAGCATTGCTTCTTATCTCTCTCACTGAAATACGGTTTCTTTGCTATCACCAATTAGATTATTTAGATTCCATAATCTGATTATAAAAGAAGAATTAAGATATAAATTGTCACTGTATATTTAGTGATTCAGTTGACGCAGACTGAATCTGAAGAGATTGATACTGTTTACAGTTTTTGCTGTTATAAACCAGCAGGATTTCTGTTTTGTTTTTAAACATGTATTGTAATTGTAGAATTATTTTCAGTTTTCCTGTTTGCTCAGTGTAACGAATAATATACGTAGTCTAGTCCTATATTTAGGTTAATCCTATTTTCTGTATGCTATATCAGTGTTAAAGAATATGCGTAAGCTGGAAACAATCATTGTACATGTATCCTGCTTTTGTCAATATTTTGAGGTTACCAGGTTGAATTCATGCTTCTTGTTTGTATATATGGAATGGGTGACAAGAAGAACTATACCTGTGTTAATACTTCCTTTTATTGTTTACAAGTCGTAATTGTGGTATATACAATTCTTTGAGCATCACAACTATTGCAATAACATCAACAACAATAGCCAAAAATCCATAGTAACTACAATAACAAACTTTCTATCATAGTCCTATTAATAGATAGAACATGTCAATATTGATGCAATTCATTACAATGGCCTGTTTGAAATTAAGGGCCTCTTCCGTGTTTCTATTGTTTCATTGATTTATTACATATGTTGAGCTGCGGAAACTGTTTACCGTGATCTGTGACATCTGATGCTGCCTAATTTTCTTCTTTTCTTTCCACTTTCTACATTGCCCTCATGACTGTATAATCTTTCACGACCGGTAAAGACTTTGTTACTGATTAATCTCTATGTGTTCTAACACATCTTCACATGAGGTTTTTTTAATTCTGATTCTAGTATGCTACACATAATTGTAGAACGTATATCAATCAACGTCTCGTTTATTTAAAAGAGGTATGTTTTATTTTGGTAAACATGTGTAATATGTACACAAATATCAAAATACTAAATCACATCTATAGTTAATCATTAGAATTATTATTTGAAGTTTTATTTATGTTCAAAATTCCATGACGTTATTCCGTTTCTTATTTTCGCGGATATATAGGCATAAATTGCAAGAATATTTCCGAAATGTATTTTTCAATTATTATAATATGTCACCAATAAGATTAATACTAATTGGTATATACACACTTCGGTATACCACAACTCTTTCTCTTTCGGACTAAAAGGCTGATTCTACTTTGTGTAATTTTTCAGATTTGATTCAGAAATTACGTCGAAATATTCATTTACAATTCTTCAATATTTTTTTTCTTAAAATTATTGTTCAAATTCTATTCATGTTAATATAGTTGGCAGGGATGCTATCCTAAGATTGATTGCCAAGTATCTTCAGGTATGAAAAATATTTCAGAGGAAATTATTGTACTCTAGTATTGTATGATACGCTTCTGCAGGTCAATAATATGTGTTTCAATGCCAATATCCTTTAATATCTAAAGAAGCAAGTATATTATCTGTATATAAATATGCTAAGGTCGAATATGTGATATTGTCATGTATAAGGGAACTGCAAAGGGAGAGAGACAAAGAAAACAAGTGAGAGAGAGACAGAAAGAGAAAGAGAGGTGGTTAACAGTGAAAGTACGCAGAAAATGATTAGGATCCAGGTGAATAAGGCACTTAAATTGTAAGGCAGCGGGTCGGATCAAAATTGAAATGCATAAACAGCAACTATAGGGGAATCCAAACGTATTCTTCGGTCGGTGTCAAAACAAAAATATAAAATATAGCTGTACATTCACGTTAGAAACTAATACTTTTATTTGTATCGGATAAGTTAACCTAAGGAATCGCACCATCATTTCTCTTCCTTTAAACTTAGACATAAAGCTAATAGCACGTCATTATACATGAAGGTTTGGGAACGCAAAGATAATAATATTAAATTCACCATAATATGGAATATAATTTCTAGAGCTCAACGGCATTCGAATAGCTGATATGGGTGCGGACTGTGCTGTATGAAGCTGTATGAAATATATAAATATAGGAATAAGAGTAATTTAATTAATAATAAATTAGATCTGAAATGTTCATGCGTTCATAAAATTAATTGTGCTTTTTAATATTCTAAAAGCATTACTTAATCAGCTACCCCAAGTTTCTCTAATATGACAAAATCCATACTTTCGCTTCATTTCATATCTGAGTCTGTGTAGTAGAATTACCTACCTGGTTATCTAGTGTTATCACCTAATCTCCTAGTCCCAACATATTTTTCGTTTAGTTAATTGTACCTTGATTGGTTTCATATACCTTTTACAACTATTGTATGCTCTGGGCAATTGATACTAGAACCTGTCTATTATGTAACACATCACCCAACCCTATTGCCATATTACCATAGCTTTATTACTATATATCATTTTTTTTATTAATTACACTTAATAGTGTTTGGTGTTGGTATCTTATCATACCCATAGATTTCTAATTACTCCTATATTAACTTAGGTAGAGCTATATCTACATGCAGGTTCTATACCCGCTACGAGGTGACTGGTGGAGGCGCAATGGCCCAGTGGTTAGGGCAGCCGACTCACGGTCATACGATCGCGGTTTCGATTCCCAGACCGGGCGTTGTGAGTGTTTATTGAGCGAAAACACTTAAAGCTCCACGAGGCTCCGGCAGGGGATGGTGGCCAACCCTGCTGTACTCTTTCCCCACAACTTTCTCTCACTCTTACTTCCTGTTTCTGCTGTGCCTGTAATTCAAAGGGTCAGCCTTGTCACACTGTTTCACGCTGAATGTCCCCGAGAACTACGTTAAAGTTACACTTGTCTGTGGAGTGCTCAGCCACTTGCACGTTAATTTCACCAGCAGGCTGTTCCGTTGATCGGATCAACTGGAACCCTCGTCGTCGTAAGCGACGGAGTGCCAGTGCCAACAATGAGGTGACTAATAAGGATCTGGTTTATCTCGTTGCATTACATAATATGAAACCTTGTAATTCCTCATTGAAATATTATATATTTTTTAATATTACTGTAGTATGTTAATAATACTACTTTTGTTTTTTTTTTTACTTTTGCCATAACCAATGAGTACATTTATAATAATATTTTTCAGATACATCTTCATATATATAACGGTTTCTCTCTATGTCTGACTATTTATAATCTATAAGATATTAATTTTTCGTGTTTTATTCGTTTCCTATTTAATTATTTGTGACTTGTATATTATATTGCCCTACTGTTCAAGGATTATTTTAATATCAATAATCTTACACACCAAATATAAATTTCTCTTGCAACGCTACTGGAACGAGTAATAGTGTATTATTTCTTTAATCTTAATTCCATTGCATTATTTGTGGCATTTCTTTACTTACCATTAAAAATACCTTACCCCTAAATTATTATTATTGTATATTTTGCCGGGTTTATACAATTTTTACCAATTCCATTTTCACTCTTATCCAAATTACTTTATTACAACGCCCCTCATTTTATTACAACCCCCACTTTCTACTTTATTTTTTACCTAATATAGCTGCTTTTCTGGTTCGCGTACTCAGCTGCAGCAAACAGTGTTTAACAATGATATAATGGATCCATTGGTCAATAAACAAAACTCGTCAGAAACAGCTGCAATGATGTCAGGTAAGGCTATGCAAGATTATTTCCCTCTATACTCCCTATATCTCTTCCTTTCCCAAATAACGTCTTATATTGAACTCTACTATTTTCAACTATTTAACTCTCTCTGATGACGGGATGTCCTTCGCATCCTTGAAACAACAGGAAGACGACCTTTCTCTTTATCATCCTTCTCTACTCTACGTTTGCCCGACCCCACCTTGAGTACTGTTGCCCACTGTGATTCCCGCTTCGAAGCCACTCATTATGAAAGTAGAAGCACTCCAGAGCTTAATGACCAGAAAGATAGACGGTATGAGATGCATTTATTATTGGGGTCAAATAGAAAATACTCAATGTCTACACCATCTCCAAAGCCACCGGGAGCGCTACATCATTTGTGTTATGTGGAAAATATTCTATCAATATTGCACATCCAAGACTTAACTTCCGTGCTATCCACCCACTACAAAAATCGAATTTGGTACACATAACATTACGTCACAATTACTTTACCTCAGTAAAGTAATTACTCTGCCAGCTCTCTTTAATACCATACCAAAATACGTCAAAACGCAATATGGTATTGTAATTATCTCCAATGCATTGTATCTTATATAATATAGTGAAATAATACTGGAAAACAAATTTATGATTATATAAATTTAGAAAAAGTGTATGTATGTGCATGCAAACACTGGCAAACGTTTTCTGATTTTTCATTTCAGAGATTGTGTTTAGAAAATATGGTATGGTACGTTTCATCTAGGCAGGGCGAACATGTCTTGACTTGTGGTTTATAGGGAAGAGCATTATTTATACCTTTCCATCATGTTTTATAGGTTTTATTATTCTCTTTAAGTTTCGAGATAAATTTACTAAGTCATGTGCTACAACATCTATTAATATTTCGAAATGAGATATCATGGTTCGCGATACGACATTTTAAAAAATTTTAAACAAAGCCTTCAAATATGTTATTTCAAGACCAGGAAATATACTTAATTTTTCCTGAAGATACCCGACAATACATGGTTTACAACATCTAAAAAGGTTTGAATGTTGATGATTGAAACATGCTATTGGATTGTAACATGTGTAGGAAATTTTTGGGATGTTTTTGGTTGATTTATTAATCCGGTTTCTTTTAGGTATCTCTTTATCTTTGCATTACATTTTCCATTGTGATACAAATAAAATGAACCAAGCATCTAGTATATTTTTTGTTCTCCATATTCTTTTATTAAATTTATATATATATATATATATACAAGAATAAGGGCAGGGAATCGTCAATTAGTAATAGAATTAATAATTAACAATTTTGCCAAGTAGTTCAGCATGAAAAAAACCTTTATCGGTAAAACCATTTATCATCATAAATATACAGGGATTAGCTTGAGTTGCTTCTCCAACATACTGAAAATTTAGAAATAGCAGTCAAAGAACTACTGATTCTAAACTACAAATTTTCTCTAAACGGATGGCGATATTTATGGCACACATGTTTTTGTTATATGTGTGCCATAAATATCGCCATCCGTTTAGAGAAAATTTGTAGTTTAGAATCAGTAGTTCTTTGACTGCTATTTCTAAATTTTCAGTATGTTGGAGAAGCAACTCAAGCTAATCCCTGTATATTTATGATTATATATATATATATATATATATATATATATATATATATATATATATATATATATATATATATATATATATATATATATATATATATATATATATATATATATATATATATATACACTTACGGTTATATGGGTGTGTGTATATGTATATATACACAGATGTAAATATGGAGAGAGAGAGAGATATAGAGAGACACGTTAATTTGCTGAGATCATTGCGTCAACGTATGTATTTAGCCTCGAAGATATACGGGCGGATAGACGGCTGAAGGATGGATGTATAGATATATTAATAGATAATAAAATTAAATTTCCTTAGCTAATAGCTGTGGATGTTGCACACTTATTTTTACGTGTTCTCATCCAAAGTCTGTGGCCATGCCATGAGACTGCCATTGTTCATTTTCTATATGTTATTATGCTAATGCTTCACTTTATCGTTTATGTTAACTGATACATACATCTACCGAAGAAGTAACTATCATAGATAAATAAATAGACATGCCAGCATGTATGCGTAAATGCATTCATGGATTCATGCATGTGTGCAAGTATGTATGGGGTAGGTAGGTAGGTAGGTAGGTAGGTAGGTAGGTAGGTAGGTATCTAGGCAGGTAGGTAGGTAGGTAGGTAGGTAGGTAGGTAGGTAGGTAGGTAGGTAGGTAGGAAGAGAGCTAAGAAGGCTAGTACATTGTTAAGTTGGTAGGTCGGTAAATCTGCAGATATGTCAGTAAGTATACAAATAGATATATAGATAGACAGCCACGAGATTTGTGGCATATTCTGCTGCCTTAGCATATAGTTCAGCACGTGAATGTAGTTATGTAGGATATCACTTTGTGTTCATTGGAGATCTGTTTAGTTGATCGTGTTCTTATTTTATCGTAAGGAGCACTCCGTCGGTTACGACGACGAGGGTCCCAGCTGATACGATCAACAGAACAGCCTGCTTGGGAAATTAGCGTGCAAGTGACTGAGCAATCTACAGACACGTGTACCCCTAAAGTAGTTCTCATGGAGACTCAGCGTGACACCTAGCGTTACAAGGCCGGCCCTTTGAAATATAGGTGCTACTCATTTTTCCCAGCTGTGTGGACTGTAACATAGTAACATTGTGCAGAATATATAAAATTTTAATTTTTATTTGTTCTTTTTTTTTTGCTCGTTTCGTGTCAATGTACGTTTATGACTTACCATTATATGGAGTAAGATTTAGGAGGTAAGCTCTCGTACGGTCTTGCATACATATTTCTCAGCTAGTTTATCAAATTTGTATTCTATTATAATTAAGCTGTCACTAGGCAAATTAATTTTTGGACTGCGTGTACTTTTCGATTTTGTAAATATTGTTCAACCAATTCATTACCAGATCTTTGATTAATTATTGGCACTGCAATTTTTGCTCATGTTGCCGTCAAGATCATATTTATCAGGCATCTTCACGTCGTCCTTCAAATCAAAATTACTACAATAAAATGAACGGGAAGATACGTCTCCATACGTTTCAATTAGTATCATTCGTGTTCATTTGTATATACGTCTGGAAGTCATTTTTACTCCACTTGATTCTCATTATATATATATATATATATATATATATATATATATATATATATATATATATATATATATATATATATATATATATATAATTATTACAATTAAAAGGGTAAAGGATTATCAATTTATTAATAAATTAGTAATTAATAATTTTTACCAAGCCCATCGGTATGTAAGCACTATTATCGGTGTGGAACTTATTTAAAAGTTCTTATACATTTATAAACAAAATTTAGGGATCAGCAAACAGGTTGCTTCACCACATACCGAAGTTTAGATGTATATATATATATATATATATATATATATATATATATATATATATATATATATATATATATATATATATATATATATATATGTGTGTATCATATTCCGGGATAATAATTTTCTTTGCCAAATAACTACGCGTACTATATATTCTTCATTTCAAAGTTATTATGTTTTTTTTTTTTATTTTTTGTGCCCTTTGTCTTAAACTTTTCGCCGCACATAATGTAACCTCTTCAGCGTCTCTCCATTCCATAAGTCTCCATCCCTTGTATCTCCACCTGTTCTAAAAAGATAGAATGGGCTAAACAGAACAAGAAGAGTCATGTATGATGGAGAGTCGATGAAGAGGTCACAGCATGTGTGAAGAGATTCCGGTAAACATTTCCAGTCAATTCTCTAGTCTAAAGTACTCCATGTAGAATATATGTTTAGATCGCTTATTTTCACATTGTGATATCAAAATAAATTGTACTGTACACATAACTGAAGATGACAGATTCCCTTTTCAAACGAACTCTCTGTGTGGTCAGTACCTCATTACAATACATTTATCTATTCTTTTTCACATAATTATTCACTAGTAAATGTTAATATTTTTCATCTCAAATAACATTTTGCATTTCTTCATTGAACAAAGACTGAGTGAGTTTTGACTCGTATTCTTATTTACGTTCCCTTTATCTTGTCTTTTAAGATATTGCCGACGAGCACTTTTTGTCGGCGTTTCTCCCTTAATGTGCTTTAGAATTTTGCCTTTTCTTTTAGCATTTTCTCTGTTATTTTTTTTTCTCTTTATCTAAATTAACTTCACCAAGTGCAGCTCCTTGTTTGTAGTCTATGAATTTCTTAAGTGTAAAGAAAAATAATGATTATTGCAGACTTCTCAGCAAGTCGTGTAGATGTGCGTCTTGAACATGCTCTTCGTTTTTTTGTTCGCTTCCCTTTTGAAATATAGGTCTCGACAATGTTTACTGTAACGGGTCTCTATCATAATATCGTTTTCTGTCTCCTGTCTGTACCATATTTTATATATACATATTTTACATTTCATACTTTTACATAAAAAAATTATTTGACATAACTTCAATTAAAATGATTGCAAATCAGATCGCTGACACATTTAAAACAATGATGTTATTTTCGAAAGGTTTTTGCTAGTGTAATTTGATTGTTTTTCTTTTTCTGCTCACTTCTACACATATTCTATGATAATGAGCCATACTACATTCCAAAGTGTATCCCTAGAGACACAGCAAAATACCAATGCTGTTCTAAATTTCTCCGGTCTCACAATTCCAAACCTCAAAATAAAAGAGAAGCGGTACACATATGAACATTCAATATTTCAGTGAGAAAACGGAAATAAAACCGGACAAATCTGAAAACGCTTTAATACAAGCATCACAATGTTCTGCTGCATAGAAATATTCAATAAGTATGATGCTGAACAGAAGGGAACAACGAAATACACTGAATATGGCTGAGTGACATATACATCGCTCAGACCCCTGAACTATAATCAATGCAATATGTTGAGTATTTTATTTTGTCTTTTTTTTTGTTTAGTCATTCGAAATGCATTAAATGTTTTACAAATATTCTTGTTACGTTGCAACAGAATTTTAGAATATTTTACATGATTCTAGTTAAAATAATGAAATAATAAAAATAATGAAAAAAGTTGAGCCATACTTTTGTGAGATTGAAAACTAGAGAAAAACATTAATAACTAACTTCTTCAACAGCCACCTGTCATTCACTGGTCCCCAACCACATTACTGTCTTTAGAGGCATTCTTGTTGAATGCCAGGCTTATTATATGTATGATACTGCTTAAAAGATGTCTAGTGTTACGGTCTATAGAACCTTTACAGTTACGGTCTGCTATTTTCCATTCCGATGCTACAAAACTATATATTATGGCTGGCACTGTAAATGTGTTAATGGTATTTTTTCTAATTACATGACTTTAGTATTGTTTTTTTCTTTCTCACAAACTATTAATTTCTCGTTTATATTTGTATAGCTTTCACATTCATACACTATTTTACTTTCCTCTATGCTAAAGTATTTCAGAGAGCAGAAACGTTAAGCTCTTGTATTATCTCTATGGAATTCCAAATCATCTGTCCGAACAGCAAGTCTGCTTCATTGTATTGCGATTTTCCAGTCCAAAAGATATTTGAATGTCTCTGCTAAATTGCCTGACATTACAGCGTTGAGTCTCTACTAATGAATGATGATAGGTCAATCATGAAGAGATGTAAAATGAGCCTGGTCATACTTCTCTTCATATAGTAACATAAATTGGATATCTTTAGTGATATGACCTACAGAGAACTAACCTAAACGAAAGTAAGGGCAAGATATACAAACATGTATCAGTGTCTCAGTATATATCGGTATGAGAATGTAGTTTACAATTATACCTTCGATTGTGACTACAAGAACTGTATATAATGTTTTCGGTGGTAGCTGACGGAAATCCATAATGATATCCAAAATCTGTGTACTTCCATCATCTTGATAAAAAATACATCCGAACCTAAATAAATGACATTCATATAATCAATCAAGGTATGAATTACATTATAGTTTAGTTTCTAGTCTCATCGTTCTATACGACCATGCTGATAATAGGCTGCTAATTATACCACATCCCCTTGATATACATTTATTCTATTCTTAGGAATTTTTCGCATGAAGTTTTTAAATTTAAAAAAAAAATCTGGATTTTAGGGTGAAGAGCTGTTTAAAGCTCATGAGTAGCAAATGGTGACGTAGTAACAATATTGGTTACCTTCTGCTCATTTTTCCTTTTTAACAAATTTTTGCTACAATTAGTAATACTTGGTCAGGAATATCCAATAAGAATTTGTTAACTTTTTGTTTATTAGTACTATCTTTTACAAGAATTTACCCATAAGTTTTATCGTTTACTTGCTTTAGTCATTGACGTGCGGCCGTACTGGAGCACCGCATGAGAAATATTTGGTCGAACAAATCGACTCCAGCACGTATTTGTTTTAAAAATACGTTCTTTGACTTTTGCTGAACTGCTAGTTTACGGGGATATAAACTCAAAAGCTGATTGTCAAGCAGTGGTGGGGTAAAAACAGTATTTTTCACCAGTTTCGAAATCAGTCGATGTTTCCAATGGTTTTCTTTTTCAAGCTGACAGGGTGATACAGGTTCTTTAACCCTCGACGACGGAGTAATAGGACACTGACGAAAAGTGATCAAATCTGAAATCAGCATTGATATGACTCAATCTTGCTTATCGTAGGGAAGGAGTCTGTTTCCCTTCACAGCGGTTAGAAAAATGGTATATTATCTTCTGGTTACTTGTAGTGTTTACAATAAAGTATTATACACCATTATTGTTTATGATCCCTCAGAAATAGTGCATGTGGCAGGATATTTTGTTTCAAGTTTGCCGTATTTTTCCTGTAATGCTTTTGTGATATGTATGTTGACTTCTTATTTGAATTATCAATTCTTTAAAGTCAGTGTTTATGCGCGCCTAGTTTATAAGTATAGTTTTTTTTAAGGGAAAATGTTGTTTCTGTCGGTTTGGATGCAGATTGTGTTGTGTCTACGTTGTTTATGGTGGTATTGATGATTGTACTCTTCATACCTCCCAGGTTATTACGAGGGCAATTTCGTTCTTTTTTTCCTTCCCCCCGATTCACTCTTATCATTAGAACAAGTCTGCACTTTTCCTTCTTGTCTTTGTTGAAGTACATATCTTGGACATCTGCAATGCGAGAGGCATGTCTTGTTGTGTTGCATTGGGGATAACGAAATTTTGCTGATGGTTGTGAATTTTTTCTCTTGTTGGTCCTATTGAGATTGGTCCTATTGGTCCTTTTGAGATTCTCGGTCTATTTTCGATGCCGCTTATATTTCTGTTCTTGGTGCTTCTGTTATTGCTGTTAAAGTTGGTGATATTTCTCGTTACTTTGGCATTATAGCTAATATTGCAGTCATGGTTTCGAAAGTAGGAAGGAATTCTGTGCATCTGCTGTGGGCTGAAGGCTTTCAAGTGCTTGTCATTGTCACATATATGAATCTAAGAATTCTGCACTCTCCATGATATGGAATCCTGTACTATTCAGCATTAGAATTCGATAAGGGTTATTTTACAGGATTTATTGTTTGAATTTTAGTAGGACTTCATGTCCTTTACGAATCAGTTATGCCGATATTTCTTAACATGCAGGAGAATCACTTCGCTCTAAGTGTACTCATGATATGCCCTAAAAGTTGTCTAAATCTGGCGGCACATCTAATATCTTCAACCTCAGCAACCATTTTCGAGATGTGTGGAAAAGAGGAATTTTACGCGGGCCTCGTAAATAATTGTAATTTTTAGCAACTGCCTTCCAACTTGGGTATATGTAGTTATTTCTAGATATTAACTTTTGATTGACACGCCTTAGTAAATTATCATTCGTCTTGCTAACATTCTTTCTAAGTTTTAAGAGTATCTTTACTTTTGGTTTGTGTAGCAGATCTTCATAAGATTTTTATTTATACTTTTATTCTTATTCTGTCACAAAATACTGGAATCTGTTTATTGCTGGTGTTACGAAAAGTTTCATTTCTTTGGAAACTGTGCTGCTCAAGATGTTGATCATCGCATTAGAACTTGCGATTGCGGTAGGGATATTATATTTAGCGAACCTAGTATTGGTCGTAGTTAAATATCTTTCTTACAGAAAATACTTTCTGCATCCCTGGTTATCAATCTTACTAGGAGATTTGTTTTGGAAAAAAAAGCAATGATGAACCTGGTAGTTATAATTACGAGCGAGTGACAGGACGAATCTAATCGATAACAACTGAACGAAGAATGCTACGAATCTGAGGGAAGCATATGCAAATGATACGGCCATTGACAGATTTGTATGTGAAGATTTGGGAGATGAAAAAAAGGAAATATACTGATACGAGTAAACAAAAATCTAAATATTTCAAAAGTCGTAGAGGTATTAAATTTGAGATCAAGTAAAAGCAACACTGTTGGCTGTAACACAAATGCAAAACTGTTTGCATCCAATTCAAAGTAAGAAGTACATTGTTATAAATTTTTAAAAGTAAAGGATAAAAATATCGAATATTTTCATAATATAGGGGCATGCGTGACTTCAGTTGCAAGAAGCTGCTTGCTTCCCAACCACATGGTTCATGGTTCAGGGTTCTACTATAGTCTCGGGCCGACTAAAGCTTTGTGAGTGGATTTGGTAAATTGGAGTTGATAGCAGCCCGTTGCATATATATATATATATATATATATATATATATATATATATAGAAGAAGAAGAAGAAGAAGAAGAAGAAGAAGAAGAAGAAGAAGAAGAAGAAGAAGAAGAAGAAGAAGAAGAAGAAGAAGTAGAAGAAGAAGAAGAAGAAGAAGAAGAAGAAGAAGAAGAAGAAGAAGAAGAAGAAGAAGAAGAAGAAGAAGAAGAAGAAGAAGAAGAAGAAGAATGAGGAAAAGAAGGGAGAATGAGAAGGGAATGCTGCTGGTATGATAGTAGTAGGATGTTAAATGGTCAAGTGACCTAAAAGTGATTCGTTATGGATTACAGCAATGATTCGGACTGTTTTTTAATGAATTTCTTGAGTGTATTATTTTTATTATGTGCATGTGTGTTTGTGTTATTCTAAGGCTGTGGTGGATATATCGTTTGTTGTAGATGCGTTCAAAAGCGGTCTGTATTTTTAATAAACAGAGTGTCTTTACAAATTCGCTGGCTACAGGTTGTATCGTCCCTGAATTGGTAGAGGGGGAAAATTCAGAATCTTGTATTTTTGTTACAATCACAATTGTCGGTGTGTTGGCTGAATGCTATTTTTCTGTTTTGGGAATTTTTCAGCCGACACATCGACATTTGCGCTAATAACAAAAATCCATGGCCGCAGTCAAAATCCAAGCTTCGAATATTTCCCCTCTACCAATTCAGGGACGATATAACCTGTAGCCAATGAATTAGCAAAGAGATTCTCTTTATTACAAAATACATACACCTTGTGAACACATCTACAATAAACGACGATTCCACCACGACCTTAGAATAACACAAACACACACGCAAATATTAAAAGGATACGCTCAAGAGATTCACAAGAATTCATTAAAAAACAGTCCCAATCACTGTTATAATACGAATGTATTGCGTTTTTAAATTTTGGAATCTAGTTTTTTTCGAGAATTCTATTCTTGAATGATTTTGGAATCTTTTTTTTTTTTCTCTAGTTAATTTTAGTTAATTTTTGTTTATTTTCAGATCGTTAAAATGTAATGTCAAGTTAAGAGAAACGGGTAATTTTGACACACATTTCTTTTTGATTTTACTCAAGGTTCTAAGGCCACAAAATCTGCTCCCGACATGTGCGCAGTGTATGGAGAGAGTGCCATAGCTGAAAGAACCGCTCGCGATTGTTAGGCCAATTCCAAAGATGGAAATTTTGACCTCAAAAGCGCACCTGTTCTGGTCGTCCAGTTGAGTTCGAAGAAGAGCGATTAAACTAACTTTTGCACGAAAATTCTCATCAAAAGACGATACAATTGGCAGAGAAAATGGAATGCTCCCACACTGCTATAGAGAAGCATCTTCACTCAATGGGAAAGGTTAGGAAGTATGGAGCATGAGTTCCGAATGCTTTAAAGGATACCAACAAAAAATCAATGAACCACAACCTCCGCTTGTTTGTTTGCTCGTCACCGCTCACCTCATGGACACAAGCAACGATTTCTTTACCGAATCGTTACTGGTGACGAAAAATGGTGCATGTACATCAATATGAAGCAGCGTAAGGAATGGTTTAGTCCCTGTAAACAAGCGACACCGTGCGTGAAACAAGATCTTCATCAGCGTAAAACGATGTTGTGCGTATGGTGGGACTGGGAAGGGAATATCCATTACGAATTGCTTGAACGGAGCCAAACGCGGAACTCTATGTTCAACAGAGGGAACGACTCACCACGGCTATTCAAGAGGAAAGACCTAATTGTCAGCACGGAGTTCTTCTGCTGCACGACAACACCCGCCCACATATCACCAATATGACCAAGGAGGACATTCAAACTCATGCCAGGGAAATGCTGCCACACCCACTGCACTCTCCTGATTTGGCACCAAGAGATTTCCACCACTTTCGATCTCTATCCAACGCTATGCGCGGAGTTTCGTTCAACACTGATGCAGAATTGAGAGCTTGGTTGGATAAATCGTTTGAGTCGAAATCGGGTGATTGCAACCAACGAGGTATTGAAAATCTTGTTGAACATTGGGAATAAGTTGTAAACAACAAGTGTGAATGCATTATTGACTAATTAGTTGTTATTTTTTGTTAAACCTTTAAAAAAATTTTATTTTAAAAATGGCGGGAACTTAGTTTCAGACTCAACATATATATGTGTGTGTGTGTGTGTGTGTGTGTGTGTGTGTGTGTACGTGTGTGTGTGTGTCTGTGTGTGTGTGTGTGTGTATGTGTGTTTGTGTTTCTCCCCCCTACCATCGCTTGACAACCGATTTTGGTGTGTTTACGTATCGTAACTTAGTGGTTCAACAAAATAGACGACAGAATAATTACCAGGCGGACAAAGAGTAAGTGCTGGAGATGATTTCTGCGACTAAAGGCGATGCCCCAGCATGGTCGCAATCAAATGATTGAAACAAGTAAGATATAACCACAGTAACGACATAGAAAATACCAAATGCGCTCTACTTATAATGACTGTTGACAACCCGAATCAGTAAAACTACATTTAATATCAAACTGGAAACAGCTGCCATTACTGGAAGATAAATTCAAATATATTAAAGTTGCCTCTGATTTATTAGATTGATATATTACAGCACAGAAGTTGTGCGTATGCATTCATAAATTTTATATAACAGTCCTGAAGGGGACGATCGGGCTGAATCTATAACAAGCCGAGCAAAAGACTTAGTAGTATTTCGTCCGTCTTTAAACTCTGATTTCAAATTCGCCCGAAGTCGATTTTGCCTTTCATCATTTCGGGATCAAAAAAATAAATGTACCAGTTGACCGCTAGGATCGTTGTAATCGACTTATCCCCCGTCCTGAAAGTGCTGACCATGCGCCAAAATGTGAATCTATACGAACAATGTGGAAGGTGACGTGCTGGCAGAATCGGTAACACGCCAGACAAGCTGCTTAGCAGCACTTCGTCCATCTTTACGATCTGAACTTAAATTCACCGAGGTCGGCTTTGCTTTTCATACCTGTAGGGGTTTGTAAAATAAGTAACAGTCGAGCACTGGAGTTGATGTAATCAACTTACCCCCACACACACCAAAATTGCTGAATTTGAGAAAAAATCTCAAACCGATATTAATAGTCCTGCTTAAATAACTGACTTAAAACGATCGCAATTTCTGAAATGTGAGAATAAATATAGTTTATTGCACAACAGAACTTACGCATTTTCAAGAAATATTTATTTTATTAAATTTATATATAAGAAGAAACGAATTTGCCACTAAAGAAAGAAATTTTGATTTCAGTTTCAATATCGAAATATAGTGGAGTTACCCAGCTGGTTTTATGGTCAGATTTTCAGTCGTTTTCTTGCATCTATTTATAAAGATATAAAATCAACATGAGTTAGGAAATATTATTTTGAAAGTATAGGTAGAAAATAACATAAACCACAATGTAAAGTTTTAAATAAATAATAGTTTGTGATAAATAATCTAAGTTTGGAAAATGTTAAAGTTGTTAAAGTAGATACTAAAATCTGGTAGTGTTAATTTAACAGTGTCTGTCTCTCTAATCAACGTCAGATTGACTACTAAAAATTATTTAATGTTACACCCGGAGCGTCATATAATCGATAACTTTTCAGATTCAATTTTCTATAAAACTTTGATTTAGATGCTCTGTAGAATAAAAGTAGAATTATAGAGAATGTCTGACAGTAGTGAAATGGTTTGCAGATATGATAAACATCAGATATGATAAATGTAAAGTATTATACACACAATTAATACAGACGTATTACATATTATGTGTAAGTTGACATAATGCAGTGCTTTTTTTTTTCTTAATTCATGATAAATATCAACTGACGAATAAAATTAAGAAAATGAAAATATTACTGTAAGCTTCATGTTTCAAAATATGAAATTTCTTCCACACATAATATAATATTAAAAACCATCCTTCTCTTTTTACATTTTCTCTTTTGCATACGAAATTGCTGTATATAAGCGCTTATGTAAATTTATTGGTGATTCTTATCGAAGAAATGATTTTTATTAACGTTGCTATTGTCCTCGAAATGAAACAGTCATGAACAGAACAAAATCTGTTTTCTTATCCTTTGAGACGTTGTGCATTGGATGTAAGTAAAAATCAATACTTTAGGTTATATAGAGTCATTTCTTTTGCTCAAGTCTATTTGATGCTTCATTCGAAAACTAAAACTCGATCAGTTTGTTAAAGTATAATGGCTGTTAGAAAACACTTCATTGATATAAATGGCTCTTTGATAGTATAACATTGACTTTAAGGGAAGAACATATATTTTTTGTCTGATTTGTCTTAACAGCTTTCAAACTTCAGTAAGCTTTCAAAAAGAAAAAAAAATGCGTATTAATTTTCAAATGGTTGCTCCGGCATGCTGGAAGATATTCTTTTTATATTGCCAGCGAAGTGTTTAAGAAATATTGACTCGTACAACTTCAAAGAACTGTTCATGTAGTGGAAATATGACAACTAGCTTCTTCATCGACTCCTTTACTATATAACTGTCTCGTTCACATCACATATTTTTAATGAAACTAATTTAGTTATAGCTTAATAGTCTGCTGTTATTTAGATCAAAATCAACGCTTTTGAAACACGCATTGTCGAGAAGTTATAGAGAGGGCCACATTGTCCAATATTCTTATTTTTGAGATAATGATTAGATAGGTTACGATGTGATGTAGTTTGGCTGTTATTTCAAAGTTGAATTGCTGCATAGATGTTCACTCGCTAGCTATACTTAATTCTAGTGTTCAAATCTTGCGGAGGATGTGTATGTTGTCTTCGTTTCGGGGTTGATAAAATAAGTACTATCTCTTACTGAGTTCCATGTAATCGACTAAACACTCCAATGCCAACATTAGTTGCCTTTACTTACAGTAGTAAACATCATAAATTTATGTATATTGACAGCGAGATCGAAGATTCGAACAAGCGGCAAAGAAATTCCTCGTGATTTCTTTTCTTTCCGTCAGCTTATGTTAGAAGATAACATGTTACCAAGACCAAGCTTGTCTTTCAAACATTCGATGGATTGTAACACCTAATTTTCTTCACTTAAAACATCTGACAGTGTGTCTCAATTCAGAACACATTATACAGGGTGGTGGATTGGCAGCATGGTTACTGTATCAAATAAAATGATTTGTGCTGTTTGTAGTTTGGTTATTCATAATTTGATTTCAAATGGTGTCTTGGTTGGTCGACTTAACATTTCCGATGTCGATAAAATAATGTAGAAGTCAACTACAAGGGTCTACAGCAGTGTTTCTCGACATTATACCCTTGCGTAATAACTAAAATAAAATACATGTCGCAAGGGACACCTGCGCAAAAACAAAATATATACCATACCTTTCTCATATTTTGTCATCGTAGTTCACGTGGTAAATATCATATATATATATATATATGTGTGTGTGTGTGTGTGTATATAACGATCATCAAATTAGCATTAGCTAATTAGTCTTTCTCGTGGCACACCTAAGAACCTTTTGCAGAACACTAGGGTTCCGGAGAACTCCGATTTAGAAACGCTACAACATCAACTAAAATTATATCGTAAATATCTTGCCTCGCTAGAGTCAATTACCAAAAAATATTCTGAGATCTGTTATTTGTGGAATCATTAGAATACCTGAGAAAACGCCCTTCCATTGCGTTGTCAATTCAAATCTCACCACAATTTTTTTTGCCCATTATTCTGGACTGATGCAGTTATGTACAACTCAGATACTGATATTGATTTAATTGGCTAACACCATTTTTGAAATTTTAGGTCCACGTTCTAATATTTGAATCAATTTAGTTATGGGAGTGAGGTATAGAGTTTTTACATGAAATGTGCATTTATGGGTTTGCTATAAAAGATATTATGTTAGATTTAAACTTTGTCCGTTATATCTATTTTACTGCCTTTCTAGTTTTAGCAAGATATATGTGTAAAAATACTTTTAATGATGAGGGATATTTAAGAGGTACTTAATGGATCCACCTGGAAGCGTTTTGCAGATAGAAATCTTTGTAATGCGGACTGCAATTCCTTTACTCTGTCAGGGCTAATCACCGACTAAACAACAGAACAATGACAAGTGTACAGAGGTAAATATGATAGTACTAAGTGTACTTCTTGAAAATGGAAAAACACACCGCTACACAATTTTTCGATGGATATCAGGGAGTAGTTTATGATCTTCACCGACGAGGTTGCAGGGTATATTTGAAATAATAGATGTGTGTGTCTTTGATAAGCGCCCGATGGAAACATTTAAGATATTCAAGATAGAAACTTATTGTCAGATCTCAGGCAACGCTATATTATAAATATCACCTTTAGTAATATCAACACAATTTACTATAACGCTTCATCCTTATTAATGGAAACGTTTCCATTAATAGTTGGACATTTCCATTAATAAATACATCAAGCAAATAATAAACAATATACATCAACAGAAACCCAAACGAATATTCAATATGTCATACTTCCCAATATGTTTAATCGCGCTGCACAATGATATTTTCAGATAAAAGGGACTTGCAGAAAACATGAAATCTATACAATATCAACAGAGAAAACAACGCAGATAAACATTAACCCGTTCCTTCAATCTTAAATTATGAATGTAGAATCCAGTAATGTTCCGGATGTCACTGGCATTCATAAACAAGTATTCCTCAAAACCTTTGTGCCCTGGAAAGATAGATAAAACTTTGCCTCTTCAGGTACGAATTACCCCGGATAGGTAAAACTCAATAGCAAACAAAAACCGACAACCATGTACATCTTAACAGCTAAATTTTGCTAAATCATATTCACATTCTGCCCACTCAATAGATGTGTCTAAAGTACACCGTCAACAAATAGAAGCATTAAAAGAGAGAGGATCAAAGAAGGAGAGAGAGCGTCTACATGCGCGTATTATGTTCATAGTCAGCCTTAAGCAATTTATTGCATAATGCATTCTATAACAAAATTTCATTTGTTGCATAAACATTGAAGCGTTGAAAATATAATGTTATGTGTAGACTACTGTAGTTGTCAAAACAAGCCTTGTTGTCATTGAGCTACACAGGTACTATCAAGCAATATTTCACACTCAAGTAAGACATGGATGCTCTAAGAAAAAAAGCGTGAAATAACGAGAAAAATAGAAAAAACAAGAAAAAGGAACGAGAAAATGAAAGGTTACAGATAAGGGGAATAAAAGATAAGTCTCTTCAGTCTGTTAGAAAGAGAATTAACAATGAACAAATATTGGTAAGTTTAAACCGGTGGTGAAAAGCTAAATTAATTAATGCTATATGCCAAATCCGGAGAGGGGACTGTTCTCTAATTGGATACTAGAAACTATGCAAGATACTTGCATCTTGTGATGATTTCCGATCTCGAGTTGAGGAGACACGATTCAGAAAATAGTAATATTAGTATGTACGGACTCATTTGCAGAGTATCATTCTCATTCATCGTGAAAATACTTATTAAATTGCAAATTGCAATCCGCAGGATATATCCGGTTATATATGAGAGAGGAGATAATTACTGCATTTCTCACAAGGTGAAAAGTTGAAACATTTATCATAATAATAATAATAATAATGATAATAATAATAATAATAATAATAATAATAATAATAATAATAATAACAATGAACAAAAAATTATATCATCATTATTATTGTTATTACTATTATTATCGATGTCAATTTTATTGTTTTTGCTAACGTTATGATTAATATTTAGGTTCGATCTTCTTCCCGGTTGGATTTATGCAGGTAGGAGTTTACTACCTGTATCCTTAAGTATCCACAGGTTTTCGGAACTTTTTACAGAGTTTTGAACCCTCCTGATAATCATTGCTGTCCCCAAGATACAAATTTTCTATAAGAGCTCTATGATTCCAATTTTCTTCAGCCATTTTTCTATATCTTTCTTTGCTGTTCCCAACGCACGAACTATTGTAGGCACGTTCATAACTGTTTTCATACTCGAAATTCTTCGAATTTCATATTTTGAGGTATGGAATTTCTTTTATTTTCTCGGAGCGGGGGACCTCTTTCAGTTGTTATAGTAGTTCACATTTGTTCAGGTGCAGTGTTCGTTGTTTTGATAGACCCTTTTCTGGGGTTGTTCCTTCGCAGACCATATTACCTTCCAAAATTCTTCTTCTTCTTCTTCTTCTTCTTCTTCTTCTTCTTCTTCTTCTTCTTCTTCTTCTTCTTCTTCTTCTATTAGTGCTGCATGGGTCTCTATTTTATTTTTGCCAAGTTCTTGGTAGAATGTTTTGTGGTTGAAGTTGAACTGTTAGCTTTGTTCAAAGAAACGTTAGTGTTTCTCATGCCGGCGGATTCGTTGTGCTTTGGTGAGGATATCTTGCTTAGCGGTCCTCTTACCTCAGGTATACCTCCTTCTTTAATTTTGTATTTACATAGAAGTTTTCTTCTCTTTTTGTTCCTTAGTAGTGTTGATTGTCTACTAGTGTGAATAAGGATTGACAGATCTGTTCACTTATTTTCTATTTTTGCCAATATATTTATCCACAGTGGTTGTTTGGGTGGTGAGACTCTAGTTTGAATGGGCTTTGGTGGGTACTACTGCCCTGGTGCAGTACCACTGCCTGGTACTGCACCAGGGCATTGGTACTGCATCAGGGCATTGGTACTGCATCACGACATTGGTAATGCTTGTCAGTTGTTTGACCTTAACCAGTTGAGCATGTTCCTTGGTGGCTGACATTATGTGCATCATTGATTTCTAGCAGAAGTAGTGGTGCAGCATCATTGCCCTCTGTTGAGAGGAATTTTGGGGGGATGTTGATAATTCACCTTTGAAAACATGGGTGTTTCGTGCAACATATCTAAATAACCCTTATTCAGGGATCTTTTGAGCGGGATGGGCTACTCGACCCGGAGAAAATTCTAACTGGGCCCCACCTGCGAGGTCATGTGTTGTTTATCTTGATTTGAGATCACAATGTCGCGCACATATGCTCTTGATGCAGGTTGTTGGTGAACCCTTATCAGACGGGTAGTCGTGATGGGTATACTGGGCTTCGTATATTTTACCCAAGTGTCGCTTTGTTGGCATGCACTGCTCTATCACTCAATAATAATAACAATAATCATAGCAGAGTAAAAGGAAAAAGGAAAAAAAGTACACAAAGGACATGACAAAGAATTACACAAGTAGGGACTACACTATCGACTCCATGTAGACAATAGAAATTGCTGGAAGAAATAGATAGCATTGGCTGAAGAAAGGAACACTAAAAAAAAGAACGAGA